>NW_025887138.1:0-3714 GCF_002878395.1 Capsicum annuum
ATGAATATTGCTAATGATTTTACCAAAATGAGCCTCTTTGTGCTTTATAAGGCCTCCAAAGTTGCAAAATGGATTCAGCACCCTCTACAAGAAACTCTTAACGTCAAAATAATAAGTTGTCTGATCTTATCTGCAACAAGAATGACGAGCACTGTGTTCAGTTTGGAGCCTATCCCTAAGCTCGTCTAGACTTATCCTTATCTTCATTGTCTTCTATTTGCTTGTTATCTTTGTTCTTGCTAGAACCTGCATTTGAGAAGCTTGTGTTGTTGTCTCAAGTTAATGTTTAAGTTTTCTTTCCTTACTGCAGTGCATCAAAATTCAACTTGTGGTGCTGCTGAAAATGTTGGAACTACTGCAAAACCTAATGGCATAATGCATGAACCTGTACGTGCTGATAGACCCAATGCATTCAGTAACAACACGGCTTCACTAGACTTTATTTTTTTCAACAACACCTTGATGACAAGATTACATGAGATAGAAATTAAATATGCAATATCCAATGAACAAAGAATACACATCTTACTCTATAAATAAAATCGGAGTCAAACACTTCCTCCACGGACTACTATACCATCCACACATGCTACTAGTTACCACATTAGTCTATCATCATAAGGGGGTAAATCATTCTCGAACATCGGTTATTCAACTAAAATATTCATTTACACAAAAGTCACCCTCGCTCTGATTTCTAACTTTGTGACTTCACATCACCAACTTCTTGTCTAATTTCACTACCAATAGGTCATGACAACAAAACTTTAACACATACTACTATTCGGGTGGAAATACAGTTCCAACATTCTACTACACGTCATCCCCCCTTAAGCAAAATATTTGTAACATAAATTTGAAGGGGACTAAATGCAATTAATACCTCAAACTGAAAAGCACGATTCCATCAGGATCAATGTTTACATCGGAATCAGTACACATTGAAGCACTAACGGACTCTTCTCAAGTCCTTGCACAAAATTTAACTCTTATATGGTTCAATCAGAAAGGACCATACCATTTAGATTCTAAACTTCTGCACTTGAATCACCTCAATAATGAGACATATCTGAGGACATTAGAGTAAGGAAAGAATTTGAGATGACTTTTTTTACTTTCGTATGGGCGACACCATAGCACAAATTAGAGTATGAAAGAGGAACATTCTGACTTTATTGCAGGAACTAGAACATAAAGAAAGAGAGACATTCCTAAACGCCTAGTAGCCTTCTGCTTATAAGTGTGGTGCGCTACACACCGATAAATAAGACTCTACCCGACGCGATTTCGCAGATACCCTGCGACCATGAACTGTGCTTTGATACCAAGTTTGTCATGACCCGAACCGGGGCCCTGGCCGTGACGAGCATTCCGAACCATGAAGGCCCGAAACACCCCTATCTATCTAGTAATCATGCACATAATTCATATGATAATAAGATATGCGGAAGATACACAATATTACGGAAAACATGGTCATAAATCAAATGAAATCAACAAAGGGGAAATAATGTCCCACAACATCTATCGACATCTGAACAACCGTCTGCGAAATCTCTAATACATGACTGAAACAAATTACTGTCTAAAAACTGGGACAAGGCCCCCAGTTGACCCAAAACTACTAAATGATAAATGAACTGACAGACATCAGGCCTTCCGAAATATAGAAGGCTCACCACTTGATTCTACAAATCTATCGGAAGAGATCTACTGGTTATCTGGACCCCTAAATTGTGCCTCCAAACCTGGGAGGGAAGGGGGTCAATACAAAAGTACTGGTACGCAGAGAAATCAAAAACAAAATATAATATTTTTTTTCCAAATATAGGTGAGAGCCATTATAAAGCAGTTTCATATCAAATCATTTGAAAACACATAGGTATAATGTAATAGTTTTCAACAACAATGTAATGCAGCAGAGCTAAGTGGAATACCCTACATATAACATTTACACCAACTGTCAAACCTCAGTTGCCGCCGAGATTAGAGTATAAGTGAGGGGAAGACACACAAGATCACACAACAGGGTGTCCCGACCCAATAAAGTATAGTAGTGCCCAAGATCACTTACCCTGGGCTCCTAACCATAGTCCTAATTTTGGAATGACATAAAGTCAAGTACACAAGATCACTTAGCCTGGTACCAAATTCCCATGTCGGCAAACACGGTTTCCTGCGATGAGCCCTTACACGCAAACGCCTTCTTCGGGCATCCACCTATCTCATGAAAAATCAATGCATTCAACTTCATTTAATTCCATCACATATCATATTCTGTAGGGTATCGTCATACCCAACTTGCAAGCCATCAATATCACATCATTCTTTTATGCAACCATTAGATTCATCATATTTCAACGAAACAACCCTCTCCTTGCAAGTCAAAAGTCATAACCATTTTCAAAATATCTCATGTCATGCTTGTCAAGATAATTTCAAACATTTCATATCATATGAGAATTCAAAACAAAATCATATCAAGAGAGGGATTTCATATAATTCATGCTCTCAAGTTAACATCTTTTCAGAATTCATGCATATACGTATATCTTATATCAAATCACTTCGGGAATAGGCCTAAAGACCAAATCAATATCATAAACCGTTTAAAACATAATCATATTTGTAATTTCAAAACCCCCATTTTGAAAACATGAATTTTAAAGTCCATGAGATTTTTGAGATAACCCAACGTACCTCTATATGCGAAGATGATAGGTGCTTCTTGAAGCCTACGTTCTGGTGATTCCAAATATGCAATTAGTTTCAAAAACCCACGGTTGAATCTTGAGTTGCTTGAGTTTTTATTTTGAAACCCTAAGGAGAGTTCTTGAGCAATTTTGATGAATGAAGGTGTATTTTGGGTATTTGGGAACTGAATTTCGTGTTTATGACTAAATAAGGGTAGGAAAAGGACCATTTTGCCCCAAAAACAGAGTGTTTAAGTCACTTGAGTAATAATATATGTGGCGCACACCTTATCGCATAATATAGGTTGTGCGGCGCACTCTTTATCGCACACATTAGGTTGTGCGTCGCACACCTTATGGCATAAGTTAGGGTGTGCGTCGCACACCTTATGCTGCACGACACACTCCACTTTGCAAATCCATAACTTCTTCCCCGGGTGTCGGATTTTTGCGAAATTGATATCGTTGGAAAGATAATTCGAATACCTTTCATTTAATATATAGTAGGCACTCTAATTCAATATATACAAAGAGTAATGGTCGATTGAAGTTGACCTAAGTTTCAACGCTCACGAAAATTCGAACGATAGGAAAATTTTCAACTTGTCCTTGAGCTTGGGGACCTCTATGATCTCAATTTATGCTCAAATAGGTTTCCACACTACATAATTTATTAACACACTAAACTTGCATCAGATTTATGGCTTTTGGAACCTTTATGTGAAGGAAATGATGATTTTCGTTCTCGTCCGAAATGCGAGGTGTTACGTAGACGTCACCATTATGAATTCTCTTTCAAATCGTGTCATTTAAACTCATTTCTATCAAGTACTAAGGGGTATATTGGACATTAAAATATAGTCTAGAAATTTATTTGTCTAAAACTGGATGAGAACCAACTCCACTACTTTAGAGCAAAGAAATGAGAACCAAAAATGTCTGCATCATGTACCATGTAGTCCTCCAGTCAAGAGAACAGGCTTTAAGGAGTCATACATTCCGAAGTACAAACCACAGTATA
>NW_025887139.1:0-3295 GCF_002878395.1 Capsicum annuum
GAGGGACAAAATTATGTGTCTACTTCATGCCCCTCTTTGCCGGTAAACAAAAAGTGTTTTCATACAAAGAGGTAGACAATGAGATAAAATTTTGACCCGACCATTATTCACAGGGAAGAAACAAAAGGAAGAAGGACGATCGAGTTGGAGAGTCAAGTGAGGTCCCGTCGAGGCTCCGGTCCACGGCTCTGTCATTACATCAAAAATGAAAATTACAAGTTAAAACATAAATGAAATTACAAAAATCCTATCTATACAGCTTCTGTTGGACTCCTGACTTAAGTTTCATCGCCCTATTCTTCAGGCGGGCTCCTGACTTGCAATTTCTTCAACTTGTTGCTTGGTTTTCCAATGCTTCATCTCATTGCTTAACTTTCAATTTCTTCACCCTGTTCTTCATGCGGGCTCCTGACTTGCTATTTTTCAATTCGTTAACTTTCATCTTTTCACCTTGTTGCTTTGTTTTCAACTTCTTCAGCTTGTTACTTGACTTTTCATTTATTCGCCCTGTTCTTCAGGCGGGCGCCTGAAATCACATCAAAACTAAAAGAAAATTATCCTAAACAAGAATTATTATAAAGAGAAATTTCGTTTGCCAGAAAAGTAAAGTTAAAACAAAAGAATTAAATTTTTGCCCCAGTTTATTATCAAAAGACTTTTGGGAAAGTCACATCATACCTACTTGCATGTTGTAATGATGAATCAAGACTCTGACCAAGAAATGCATCTCTTGAGAGTAAAATTGAATAACCAAGCCTAGGAAATGCGTCTCCTAAGAATAAAAGTGAGGGATTCTAGCTAGAAAGTGCGTCTTCTAGAGATACAAGTTTTAGTTAAAAAGTGTGTCACCTAACAAATGAAAACTAGCAATAAAGTGCGTCTCCAAAGGATTAAGTGCAATAACTTGACTAGAATGTGCATTTTCTAGAAATCAAGGGGACTGCTAGAAAGTGCATTACCTAAAAGCAAAGTTTGAATTACCCAATCAAAGAAATGTATCTCCTTACCAACGTTGCTTGAATTAGCAAAACAAGGAAGTGCATCTCCTTACCAATACCGCTTGAATTACCAAACCAAGAAAGTGCGTCTCGTTACCAATGCCGCTTGAATTACTCAAACAAGGAAGTGCGTCCTCTCACAAATGTTTCTTGAATTAACCAAACAAGGAAGTGCATCTCCTTACAAATGTAGCTTGAATTTCCCAAGCAAGAAAGTGCATCTCCAATGTTGCTTGAATTACCAAAAAAGAAAGTGCGTCTCCTTATAATAGCAATTGAATTACCAAAATAAGGAAGTGTGTCTCCTTACAAATGTTGCTTGAATTGTCCAAACAAGGAAGTGCGTCCCCTTACAAATGTTGCTGAATAACCCAAACAATGAAGTGTGTCTCATTACAAATGTTGTTGGAATTACCCGAATAAGGAAGCGCGTCTCCTTACAAATGTTGCTTGAATTATCAAACAAGGAAATGCATCTCCTTACAAATGTTGCTTGAATTTCCCACACAAGGAAGTACGACTCCTTACAAATATTGCTGGAATTACCCAAACAAGGAAGTGCGTCTCCTTACAAATGCCGATTGAATTACCAAACAAGGAAGTGTGTCTCCTTTGGAAGTGCGTCTCCTTATGATAGCGCTTGAATTACCAAACTAAGGAAGTCTGTCTCCTTACAAATGTTGCTTGAATTGTCCAAACAAGGAAGTGCATCCCCTTACAAATGTTGCTGGAATTACCCAAACAAGGAAGTGCGTCCCCTTACAAATGTTGCTTGAATTACCCGAACAAGGAAGTGCGTCTCCTTACAAATGCCAATCGAATTACCAAACAAGGAAGTGCGTCTCCTTACAAATGTTGCTTGAATTATCAAACAAGGAAGTGCTTCTCCTTACAAATGTTGCTTGAATTTCCCACATAACGAAGTGCATCTCCTTACAAATACCTCTTCAATTACCAAACAATAAAGTGTGTTTCCTCACAAATGTTGCTGGATTTGCCAAATAAGGAAGTGCGTTTCCTTATAAATATTGCTGGAATTACCCAAACAAGGAAGTGCGTCTCTTTACAAATGTTGCTAGAATTATCAAAACAAGAAAGTGCGTCTCCTTACAAATGCTGCTTGGATTACCGTGGGTTTGAATATCAAATAAGTGCAGCAATATTGCCTCTTGCATTTGTAGAATTAAGAATATTACGGCCCTTGATGTTTAGGCTTTGAAATCCTTGATTCGAAGGTAGCATGTGTTCCTATTTCATACAAAGAAAACTTGTTAGTTTAAAAACATGGTGGTTGGTTTGTGGCTTAGATTTCACGGCAATCGCTTTTTACCCCGTCACATTTAACCTTGCTTCCAACCATTAACATAGGTCGTTGACTTGCTGCATCATTGACCCAAACTCAGATTATTAAGAGTGACTCTGAAACAAACACAGTATCTCTGCTTTGCCATGCTCCTCAAATAAACCCTTTGAACCTTGTTATTTTCATGAATTCCCAGACTTGTTTGTTGACAAAATTTGTATGCCTTATTTCAGCTAACAATCATGTCTCTTTTATGTGCTGACTTTTGTCTTGCTTTGTGCAATTGGACAAGCTGGTAGCAGTTTTGAAATATTTCCTCACTTTTTTTGACAAGGACTTGATTCAAAGACAAGAAAAAAAATGACAGTGATTTTTATTTGGACAATTGACCCAAGAAAAATAAAAATAAAAATATAAAGAAGAAAGAAAATACAATGAATGTCCCCATTTGAAACAAAGAAATGAAAAATTTATCTAAAAATGACTGTCAACTCTAATGATTATGCCATGCATTTTGGATTAATCTGCCTGATCTTTCCATCCACACCTTCCACCAGTTGTTGTTGGGTTAATGGCCTTGAAACTGAGTTGCTTCCTTGGGTCAATTACATTCGGAGACCTCATTCGGCTAGTGGCACCTTGAAGGGTTTTTGCCAACAAACCTCTCTTATTTTTCTCTCAGCTCACCATCGTCTTATGGTGTTCGTAAGGGTTTTCACTGAGAAGACTCTCTCATTTTTATTTCTCTCAAATTACCATCGCCTTATGGTGCTCGTGAGGGTTTTCACCAATAAGACTCTCTCATTTTTATTTCTCTCTTGATTTCTTGTGCTGAGGAAGACAGGTAGTTCCCAAATACATCATCATATCCCTTGCATGCTTTGCCTTGACATCCCCAAAGATTGATCTGAAGGTCTTTCTTTGGTTGTAACTTGGTTTTCGGATAGGGTTAGAAAGAAAGGATGGCATGAGGCCCAAACGACACTTGAAGTGG
>NW_025887140.1:0-4476 GCF_002878395.1 Capsicum annuum
AAGAACCAGGAAATCCAAAGAAGGTCAGGGAATCCATGACCCCATACCAATCTAAGATATAAACATATCAAGTGTGAACTATGCACAAGATCATAAAGACCCCCACATCGGTAAATGTGATTTTCAGTATTCATCTTCCCTGAGACTAAGACCTTCAGCTTGAGCTACACAACCCCATTAAGCCCAATTAAAACCATTTACACATTCCCATCCATTAAACTAAGGTGTCATTTTTTTACCACTAGGCATTATCAATTATGCTTGCAGTCATATACTCAGTACATCCTAAAAGTACTGATCCACATATACGTCTATGTGTTACATTATCTCATAATGTAGGTGCAGGTGCTCAGTTCCAACAACATGAGTAATTTCGAGCATCTCCATCTACAGCCCGACAGTTGGTGAGTCATCATAGTTCAGGGACTTAGTTATTCAGATTTTCAGCTTAGATGATTCAGTATTCTTTTTAGACAGTTCGAGTCAACTGGGGGTGTATCCCAGTGGCTCTCTATTTAGGAGTAGTAGAGGATTGTCAGACTGCTAGTTTTAATTCAGATTATTCAGTATTAAGGTTCCAGACATTATTTTCGGATATTACATTCAGATAATTTCCGCTTTTAGTATGATTTTGATATCTATATTACCTTATTATGAGATTCAAACTTAGTAGAAAGCAAACAAGGCTAGCTTAAGGCTACTCGTAGTCTTGAGCTCGGGACCCATTTTTGGGGCGTTACATGAGCATAATATTATCTTTTTTGATAATTAATGATGGGATATGTTATAACAATATTCGTCAGTAAAGAGCTCTCCTGAGAATCGGTTTTGGAAAAAGTTCATTGCTTCATTTGCAATCTGCTCATCTCCTTCAGCCCAAGTACCATCATGCTTTAAACTTCTCTTCAATTGTAATTTCTTTCTTCTTCTTTCACCAGACAATGGAAAAAATTTATATTTTTATCCCCTTTTAGTGAACCACTGGATACTAGTCATTTGTATGAAAAATTCCTCCTTGCAGTGGAGATACTACTTTAGTTCAACTTGTATATGTTATAAAATAGCCATATTCGTTGTATTTGGTTGTTCATCAAATAGGCCCTCCTTTAACTTCACAATCTCTTCCCTGATGCTTAGTTGTTTAAATAGATCCCCAAACATGTCTCTACTCCACTTAGACAGTGCATATTTAGCTCTCTTCTGCTTGTATTTCAATCTTTTGAAGCAATCCCCATATTTATCTGCCCTCCGAATATGCCTAACCACGTTTTAAAATCATCTTTTTCTATTCAGAACTTTAAAAACCTAAGAGGTTTTGAGAATTACTGGATTTTTCCTTGAGCATTAAAGGGGCATGATCAGACTCAGTTATAGTCAAATATTACATTTTATATTCCCAAATATGTCCTATACTGCCTAATTCATGATTCTGTCTAGCGTTTTGAAAATATATTCTTCATCAGCTCTACCATTCAACCAGGTAAAAGGGTTCCCGGTGACGCTAATCTCAAATAACTCACAATAATTTATACAGAAGCTGAAGTCCTCAAATGAGTAAGGATATACAGGTAGCCCACCAATTTTTCTTCATCATATAAAATGACATTCAACTCTGCCCCTACAACCAAGGAAAGGAAAGATTGTACCCAATGGCATACAAATCATCGCACAGACTAAACTCTCTAAAGTATAATATTTGGCATACACCACTGTAGTCATCGTCTACTTATCATATTCCACTGTGAGGTGTAATGAAAGTTGTTGCTCAAAATCGATAATCACTCCCACTTGAATATGCTCTTGCACAAAAAACTATATCTGACCATTTTGATTATAATTCACATACTGCATCCCCAACCTTCTTTTGTATCTTGAATTTTCCTTATGTCTTCGAAAGGATCTATCAAGGCAATTAAAAATAATTTGTGATGTCTGTAAAGCATTTGAACTCTATGAAAAATCATTTGAGTTTTAACAACCCTTACTGTCACGACCCAAATCAGGGCCTAGTCGTGACGGGTATCTCAAGTCCACCGAGGACAAAAAGCCACCCACTGAGCCTAGCCAATCTGAACACAATACAGTATAATAGTGAAAGCAATCCAAACAAATATATAAAGGATAAATACACCAAGACAAAGATTCTAAGATTCCAAACAAATATCCCATTCCATAGGTTTTCACAAAAGCCTCTAAAACAATCCGAATATCAAACTAGATCGAGACATTCCCCCGACCATGATAGTGACAATTACATTGATAATGTTAATGTTAAATCTTTAATTCTATAATATGGAAATAAATCGATGGAATGGCTAAGTTTTTCAGAGGATGTAAGTTCACCAATTCACCGCGAACCAACTGACTAACCCAGTCACCTAACGTTGCACATGGGCAAAACTGGTATCCTCGGACCCTACATTATAAAACAATGTAGAGTCCTAGGATGGTTAGCGAGGTGATCGCTAGCATGTAACTCGGGATAGGGATAAAGTAATGTCATTTAAAAATCAAGTCCATACTCAATGTATATGTTCACATACATGCATATATACAGATATATAAAATGTTGAGATAGGGAATAGGACTTAGCATGAGATTTAACACATTATCATGGAGTGTGTATCTCCAACCAACCTAAAGGCACCCATAGGCTAACAGGTCCGACTCCTCCCATCGGAAGGGCCCCAATGCGTGTAGCCGCAAGAACCAGGAAATCCAAAGAAGGTCAGGGAATCCATGACCCCATACCAATCTAAGATATAAACATATCAAGTGTGAACTATGCACAAGATCATAAAGACCCCCACATCGGTAAATGTGATTTTCAGTATTCATCTTCCCTGAGACTAAGACCTTCAGCTTGAGCTACACAACCCCATTAAGCCCAATTAAAACCATTTACACATTCCCATCCATTAAACTAAGGTGTCATTTTTTTACCACTAGGCATTATCAATTATGCTTGCAGTCATATACTCAGTACATCCTAAAAGTACTGATCCACATATACGTCTATGTGTTACATTATCTCATAATGTAGGTGCAGGTGCTCAGTTCCAACAACATGAGTAATTTCGAGCATCTCCATCTACAGCCCGACAGTTGGTGAGTCATCATAGTTCAGGGACTTAGTTATTCAGATTTTCAGCTTAGATGATTCAGTATTCTTTTTAGACAGTTCGAGTCAACTGGGGGTGTATCCCAGTGGCTCTCTATTTAGGAGTAGTAGAGGATTGTCAGACTGCTAGTTTTAATTCAGATTATTCAGTATTAAGGTTCCAGACATTATTTTCGGATATTACATTCAGATAATTTCCGCTTTTAGTATGATTTTGATATCTATATTACCTTATTATGAGATTCAAACTTAGTAGAAAGCAAACAAGGCTAGCTTAAGGCTACTCGTAGTCTTGAGCTCGGGACCCATTTTTGGGGCGTTACATGAGCATAATATTATCTTTTTTGATAATTAATGATGGGATATGTTATAACAATATTCGTCAGTAAAGAGCTCTCCTGAGAATCGGTTTTGGAAAAAGTTCATTGCTTCATTTGCAATCTGCTCATCTCCTTCAGCCCAAGTACCATCATGCTTTAAACTTCTCTTCAATTGTAATTTCTTTCTTCTTCTTTCACCAGACAATGGAAAAAATTTATATTTTTATCCCCTTTTAGTGAACCACTGGATACTAGTCATTTGTATGAAAAATTCCTCCTTGCAGTGGAGATACTACTTTAGTTCAACTTGTATATGTTATAAAATAGCCATATTCGTTGTATTTGGTTGTTCATCAAATAGGCCCTCCTTTAACTTCACAATCTCTTCCCTGATGCTTAGTTGTTTAAATAGATCCCCAAACATGTCTCTACTCCACTTAGACAGTGCATATTTAGCTCTCTTCTGCTTGTATTTCAATCTTTTGAAGCAATCCCCATATTTATCTGCCCTCCGAATATGCCTAACCACGTTTTAAAATCATCTTTTTCTATTCAGAACTTTAAAAACCTAAGAGGTTTTGAGAATTACTGGATTTTTCCTTGAGCATTAAAGGGGCATGATCAGACTCAGTTATAGTCAAATATTACATTTTATATTCCCAAATATGTCCTATACTGCCTAATTCATGATTCTGTCTAGCGTTTTGAAAATATATTCTTCATCAGCTCTACCATTCAACCAGGTAAAAGGGTTCCCGGTGACGCTAATCTCAAATAACTCACAATAATTTATACAGAAGCTGAAGTCCTCAAATGAGTAAGGATATACAGGTAGCCCACCAATTTTTCTTCATCATATAAAATGACATTCAACTCTGCCCCTACAACCAAGGAAAGGAAAGATTGTACCCAATGGCATACAAATCATCGCACAGACTAAACTCTCTAAAGTATAATATTTGGCATACACCACTGTAGTCATCGTCTACTTATCATATTCCACTGTGAGGTGTAATGAAAGTTGTTGCTCAAAAT
>NW_025887141.1:0-1037 GCF_002878395.1 Capsicum annuum
GCTCGAGACTACGGGGTTGGCTTGCCTACTAGTGAATTTTAGTTGGCGTCATCATGACCCAAGAAATTGAGTCGTGACACCCCGCCTCCCTCCACCCCCATTACCTCTAACCAAATCTATAGCAGTAAAAACAATCATTTCAAAAAACTTTGTACATTTTGTTGTATTTTTCTTTATTATCATATTTAGTGCTACAATTTATAGATTTCAACTTGTCCAAAGTAATTTAAATTTTTATTCTACGGTCTCCCCATCTCTTCAATATGTGTGTGTGTATTTACGTTCATCATATTCTCAAAATTAGTTCAAGTTTTCCCCCCTCAATCCCACCCCTACCCCCAGCTCCACCTCCACATACCCCCTAACCTCACCCCATCCTTAATTTTCTTTTTTTTTAAAAAAAAGACACTCCACCCACCCCTCCCCCAACTCTAATCAAATTTATATGAAAAAAAAATCATGTAATGTTAAATCCAGTGATGACTCTTTTTTAGTGGTGTAAACTTTGTCACTATTTTCATTAATGTAAACTAGAGATACATCTTTAACGTTTCACATGAGCAACTTCATTGATTAGTGAAATCTTCAAATTTTTTAATTACATCCATAACAAAAGATAAATATAATGTTTGTTGTAAATAATAAAAAATTAATTAATAAAGCTCGCCTTCCATTTTGATCATTTTGATCGAGGGGGTGTAGAAAGTGAACAAAACAGACTCATATTTCTCATCGAACAAATACAAGAAAAGAATCATAAGTCAAATCAAATCTAAACAACATACCTTGATAATTATATTTGAATAAACTCATGTGCATGATTTATAGCCTTTTGTCCATGATAGAAATTCAATATAATAAAAAATAACACAAACTGTTACAAACCATAATAAAATAACCAAAACTTAAGCTTTAAATAGTACACAAATTGTGTACAAATTTATTAATATAAGCATATTGTCAACTACGAATGTGGTATGAGAAATAAACAAATTTGACAGAATAATTAAAGAATAAGTTCAAAAGAATTTAAAGAA
>NW_025887142.1:0-1676 GCF_002878395.1 Capsicum annuum
TTAATAAATAAGGAATTGATTTCTATTCCATGATTTGATGATAAATTCCATGTGGGTTGATTAGTATAGATAAAGATTTATGAAATCTCATGACTAAAACCTTGTATGATGAAATTGGAATTGAGCCATGATGTTTAATTGCTATACCATGATGTTTACGTGTACTATGCCTACAATATGTTTGATTAAATGCCTAGATGAAGGAAAATTGTCTAATTAGCATGATATCATGAAATCCCCATGTATGTACAAGTTTATGCCTATTACATGTTTGATGAAAGGGTCCTATGAATGTTGTATGTATTATGATGTTAGTCAAGTCTTCAAGTAAATCATTCTATGTCAGTTTCCTTCTATAGAGTCCTGGGGGTACTTGTACCCAAAATATTAACTGTGTGCCTAGATCCATGTCATGTTTTCATGATATTCTCAGTCAAGCTATGAAATCTTAGACTTCAGATAGTCTTATGACTCAGGAAAAATCTCCATGATCTCAGGACTCAGTCAGTTGTCATATATCAGTGGTATTCCACTAGCCATGGAAATTCAGTAACTCAGTCCATGCTCAGTTCAGTTTAGTAAATCATGCTCAGTGTCTATTCAGATGGGAGTAGGAATTAGCACTGAGTAAACCTAAGGATGGGAACTCACCTGTTATATGAGTGTGTGATTTCTAGAAGCAATCCTTGCGTTCCAGAACTATGTAGCCAACATAGGTTGAGACATCGTAGCTTTCTATATGAGGGTAGATAAGGTGGCTTAACCTCTTATGTGAGGGTTTCCACCATTCTCGCTAAAGTTACCTATTATATGAGGGTTACTCACATGTTGTCCTTACCAGTGGCACGGTATTGACACCCTTCCAATCAGGGCATAGATTGGACCCCAGCTCAGCTATTATAGCACATTTGGGGCATGTTGGTTACATACTACTTCCCACAGTTTCATGTTATAGAATCAGGACTGCCAAATATAGTCAATCAGTCACAGTAATAGAACTCAGATTGTTCTTCAGATTCTAGGACTGTCAGATACAGTCAACTCAGATACAGTACGAAACTCAGATAGTTTCATTAGATTCAGGAATGTCAGATACAGTAACCCATGTTATCAGTAGTATTCAAATATAGTCCTTCATGTTAACAGTCATATCAGTTACTATCTTATCACGTTATCAGTATACAGACTCAAAAATCATGAAATCACTTTATCAGTTACAGTTATGCATTTATGCATGTATTCTCACGTTCATGTTAGATAGTGAGTTAGCATTATTCATGCATGTGAACCATTACATATAGCCTACCTCACATGTATAGTTGATATATATGTACTGACGCATTCGCGCTATGGTGTTTTTTTTTTTTTATGGTACCCCATAGGTTCAGAGACACGAGTTCCAGATCAGTAGTAGATTCCAGTTTCAGCAGTTAGAGTAGAAGTGAGTCCTCATCCTTCAAGAACATAAAATGATTTTCTATTATCTCATTGATTAGTTTACTAGTTGGAGTTAGTTGGGGACATGTCCCATCAACTCCTTATTCAGATTCTTCAGACAATAGAGGCTTTCAGACTAGATGCAGACTAGATGTAGACTAGATACAGACTATCATATTTTAGACTTCAATTTTGTTTTGGGTATTCTATTACCCCACACAGATGTTATGTTATTAAGT
>NW_025887143.1:0-5368 GCF_002878395.1 Capsicum annuum
TATCAATATTTCAAGAAAGAAGTGAGTTTTGATCCTAAGTTAAGAAAAAAATCCACATCCTTGATTTTGAGATAAAGGGGATGCATTTTGGCTCCCATCACATATTGTTGAAATTTTTTAAGGTGGATTTTATAAAGTTCTGAGCTAAGTAAGGGAGTAGCATTTAGCACCGATTTGGGCTTGATTCTGAGGTCTCATGCCCCAGAACTATGTGCCCTCGTAGGTTCTTGATATACCCTAAGTGGGTTAAGACAGTGATCACTAAAGTTAAGATTCTATTCGATGGTAAGGATAGAATAGCTCTCCCCAACGTGGGTAAGACGTTGGACTCCATGTAGCTCACATGGTTTATGTCGGTTAGAAGAAACTCCCAAAGTAGTCCCCCACTCAATCTAAGATAAAAGTATATGTATTTTGAAAGCTATGAGTCCAAGATTTCTAAGGTTCTCAAGTATCAAATTCTTTAAGTTTCCAAAGAAGTTCCTAGTTTTCATGAGATTAAAGTGTATGTTCTAAAATATGTTGTTTTAAGACTTTATTTATCTTACAAGTTTGAGAATAAAGAAAGAATGATGATTTAGAATAAAGTGCAATGACTCACGTGATTTACATTACCTATTTTCTTATTCATGATTATGATGGTTTTAATTCAAGCTATGTGAGTCATCTATACTAGCATGCATTTTTTCCTATAAGGATTTATTATATTGATTATTTAATTGCATACACCCCCATATACTCAGTACATTCCCAAGTACTGATTCACATACTCATCTGTGTGCTACATTTCCTCATAATGTAGGTACAAGTTGTAGCGCATATACCATATTCAGTCAGTTCGCAGCTTCCAGTCAGCAGGTAATGAGTCCTTATGATTCAAGGGCTTGAGATAGTTATACATTTCGAGAAGTATTGTATTTTCTTTATTCAGTCGTATTGAGCTGCGATAGTTGAGAGTCATGACAAGGCTACCTATAGTCAGTACTAGTAGAGGCTTCATAGACAACCAGTAGAGTTAATATATTCAGTTTTAGTTTTATTTTGTAAAAAGCAGAGTTGTAATCTTGTAAAATTCAAATTTGTATTGATCAAGTTCAAAAAAGTTTTATGTTTTCACTTATTTTATACAGATTTAAGCATTTTATTCAATTGCTTATGAGTTATGCCAGTAGAATGATTAGCTTGGGGTCACTTGTGACCCTAAGCACCGTGTGACGTCTTGGGACCCAATTTCGGGGCGTTACAAACATTTACCCTTAAGAATGGATCTTAAATGATGCTACAATTAATCCACTAATATTTTAGAGATTTTTAGAAAATGATAAAGAATTTAATCAAGAAATTGATTGAAGCTTACCAAAAATTCAGAGATAAAATACGTTATTCAAGCTTACGAACACCCCAAAATTACCCACTAATAGTTCTCCCAAGCTTTCACACTTCTTAGTATTCTACAATCTTAAAAATGGGAGAAATGGGCTAAGTGGGGACTTTATAAGTACCAAGTGCTGATAAAGCGATCCCTGGGCCGCTTTAGCCGTCATCGTTAAAGCGTCTAGGTGCCACTAAAGCGGTATCCAAGCTAATGAGGCAGGTCGTTTAAACAGTCAGTTGGCGCTAAAATGACTTGCGCTTTAACGTCCAGTATGTTGCTAAAGAGACACTTGTTAAGCTGGCCAGGGCCGCTAAAGTGCCCTCCATTAAAGCACCCAAAGGGACACTTTAGCAGTCACACCAGCTGGAGACTTGAATTTCTTGAATCTCCGCCGACCCCTCGAGATTTATTCAAAATTCTGAATATGCAAACGAACAATGTTATGCTATCAATTTGATGTTCTGGACTTAATGGTGCAATTAAAATTTCTACCCGACGTTGTTTAGATAAAAAGTGGGTCCCACACCTACATGTCATTTTCCTTGACTTTCGACTAGTAGCCCGAAATGCACCTGAAAGCTTATGACCTGAGCCAAGATTCCTCCTAGCCTAAAATTGACATTTTAGAGTTGTTGAAACTGTTTGAATTAACATACGAGGTCACTTAACTGAAGTTTTTGCCTAGTAGTCAATTTTAACTAACGAGGACATCAAAACATAGAATTAGCTCTAAAAAATAAATGAACTGCCCAGTAATTAAACTGTCTGCTCTAGCGAATCATAAATGAGTTGGGGCAGCTATAGAAAAGCTGTAAACGATAAAAATGAGTGAAATATTAAAAATGACATGGAGGGTCATTATAATTTCTTCTATGGATAAGTTTCTTAATCTAATAATTATAATTTTTCCTCGATTTTATCTTCAAAACAACTTCAAATTCTTGATTTTAAAATATTTTTTTGGGGGGTTGAGGAGGGTGGGGGTTGTCAGCAAAGCTTGAAATAATTTTTTTTATTTGAACCTCATTTTTGCATGGGTTTTCACCTGTAGACTCGTCTAAGTATGGAAAACATATTACTAAAATAAAATTATGATTTTACCTCTTTCATTTTTTAACCCACTTTGGGGTCTATTTTTAGATTTACCTTGTATATAGTCATTACGGATATCATTGACTTTTTTTTATGTGTAGATATCATATTTGATAGTGTGATCGTGGTTGTAGATGTTTCAAAGGATTTAACCTTTTGATTGGGAATTTGTGCCAAATTTGGATTTGCGAATTTTTGTTAAGGCAAGTTTAGATGTACCTTGATCTTTTTTCAAAGTGTTTATGTGTTATTTTCTTGATTCGTTTAGGTTGGGGGTCCCTCTTACATGACATGACAAGAATCTCTGCGGGTGTCAAAGTTTTAATAATAGATTGTAATTAGCTTATTGCCTTAGTTAGTTGGTATTATTGCAAAAGCATATCCTTAGAATAGATTGTAGTTAATAACTTAGGTTTGGATTATTATTATTATTATTGGATGCTTACTTTGGGGCTTTAGAACTTATATAATGATATTTACTGTGATGATTGGGGTTTAGCAAACTCTAAGAAACAATTATGCTATTACTAAAATGATAAAATGATCGAGCCTTAGATAATGCCTGGAGTATAAATGAGCTCGTATTGGTTATTGAGGCTTAATGTATGAATGAGCTAGGTTTGGGTAGTTTCACAATATTTTTTTATTGGGATCTATATTTATTTTGTGTTGCCATATGAAACTTATGTGAAATATCTATGGACTCGGGTAATTAATTAGATTTATATGCTTGTGGGGGGGCTTATTCATCTGTTATTACTATTGTGACACCGTGTAGGGACTTATATTATTGTGGTTGGTGGCTTGAGATGATATTTGTGGTGTGTTGCTCGTCTAGAAGCTTATATGATATTATTCGCCTTATAAGTACATTTTTTGTCTTGGTAGTTGACATAATTCCCTAGTGTGGGCCTAAAATAATATTAATGATGCCTTACATGCATGATTGTTCCAATGGTACATTGCTTATTTGACATAATAGATGGTTGACCTATTGAGTGCATTTTTTACTCACGTGCGTATATATTGGTTGGATTGAGGTTCGCATTCTAGTTTGATTGTGAGAATTACATCCTTATATCATACATACATATATGATACATGGTACCATTGTAAAAATACTAATTTTTGACAAAAATATGACACCTTCAAAAATCCTCCACTGAAGTTCACGAGATGGAGAGGAAATATAAATATTGGGACTAGATTGGTTATTAAGATTGTATATAGATTGCGAACTTCCCATGGGTCCTACCTTGAGAGCAGTGATTGATAGGTGTATACGGAGGTTATGCGATAACCTCGAGTATATCGCATTACCATCATCATCATTATCATCACTACATTGCAATGCATCACTTGCATTGCATTTTCCTTCTTGGTATGATTGATATTGTGTTAATGTTTAATCTTGTACTATATTATCGTATTAGGAACTTGCTTGTGATATTGTGTCTTAAGCATTCATTTCACTTTATTTACTTACTTGACATTATCTTATATGGATTTGGGGATTGAGTTATTATAAAACTTGGGATAAGGCTATGGCTTAATCCGAGAGATCCGTGAATTGCACCTTCGGTAGCATGTTATTAAATCTTTATATACTCTCTCCTTATTTTATCCCATAAATGTTGGTTGATATCATATTATTAAGCTTGAAATGTATATGCTGAGTATTCAGTCTTCTACATAAGTGTTTCTCTCTAATTATGGATCATAAAGTAGCTAGTGTTGACTCACCTAGGGTATAGTGCCTACTCTGTTCTGGTTATAGTTGTTGACCGTTCTTTTGGGTTACTCTTGCAGGATTAAGTATTATGATTTTGGAGGGTTGTAGATTAATTTGATATCTTGGGTAGCCGGTGTGGTGGTTCTCGCCTTCACTTTGGATTGGGTCAATTATCGACGATACTTGTTAAGTACACGTGAATTTTCATACTCACCCTTGCTTTTCTTTTCTTATTTTCTTCACTCCGTGTAGGTATTAGATCGAGTAGCAGTTGTATATCATTTCT
Organism: Capsicum annuum; assembly: GCF_002878395.1. Taxonomy (NCBI): domain Eukaryota; kingdom Viridiplantae; phylum Streptophyta; class Magnoliopsida; order Solanales; family Solanaceae; genus Capsicum; species Capsicum annuum. Next base: position 4,486 of record NW_025887143.1, read on the forward strand.
TACTACATTAAAGTTGTGGAGATCGAGGTAGTGGCGGATAGAGTTCAAGGTTATCCAGGTTTCTCCCTTACAATCTTATGTTTACTTTCACATACAAAATATCTTAGAGTACTTATTACGAATCTATATTTGAAAACACAGGTAGTCTGAACATGGTAGTCTGAAGAAAGGAATGAATTTCAGCATACTCACTCTAATTTTCTTAATTAATTTACTATAAATATTATTCATTAAATTATCAATTTACCCTCATTAAATTAATCATCATAACACTAGGAATAGTGGAGGTCATACCTAATTGAGAAAAAAATATTATCCAAACACATTTCAAGTAATTATAATAAAACTTGATCTGTTGGCCCCTTTGTTTTTCTGGCGATATGGAGATATTTAAGTAATTGTTGTTCTGCAAGACTATAATGAAAACACAATTTTTGTTTTTCTACTAAATGAATACGATATTGAGATTTTTTTCTGAAACATGATTGATTTCTAAAATCATTTTCGGTCCTAAGCCTTTTATTGGTTAGTTCTAGTAAAGTCCTAGACATCGTATTTTTTTTAGAATAAAGTCCTCGATAACGTGACATAAAAACTCCTTATTCTTATTTCTAAATTTAGTATTTTAAATTAAGTTCTTTTATATATAGGGTGATAATGCCAAAGAAAATTATTATTTTATACCTATATCTTCAAATTTTGGTGAAAATTGTCTCCATTTCTAAAAACACTTAATTTTTTCGAACACTGTGTAAATCTACTCTTTTCTTCTTAACCTTTAAGGATACATTTGGTTTGAAAAATTGTATGACATAATGATAGTACATATTAATTCGATACATTACTTTCTTCATTAAGGGTGTGTTTGGTATGAAGGAAAATG
>NW_025887144.1:0-10842 GCF_002878395.1 Capsicum annuum
CCAATAGATTGGTACATTTTGTTAGTGCCGGTATGAATAGAATACCGTGCACCATGCGCTTCATCCATAATTCTCTGCCTCAGATCACCAACATCAAGAATACATAATCTACGTTGCAACCTCAACACACCATCTCCCTCTTGAGAGAAAACCTCTACCTTTTGGTCCTTGACTGACTCTTTCAGTTTGACCAAGCTAGTATCTAAGTCTTGCTTCTCCTTCACTTCTAAAACCAAAGAGGATTCGGAACTATTCTGCACCAAGATATTTCCCTCAGCGAAATCAAGAAACTTAAGACCCAATCTAGACAGACGATACACATCATGAGCCAAATCTTTCTTACCTTCCTCTACATGTGAAACACTACCCATAGATATCCTGCTAAGGGCATCTGCCACAATATTGGCTTTGCCCGTATGATACAAAACGCTCATATCATAGTCTTTTAATAATTCTAACTACCTCCGCTGCCTAAGATTCAACTCCTACTGTGCCAACACATACTGCAGGCTTTTATGATCAGTAAAAATATCAACATGCACACCATACGAATAATATCTCCAAATTTTTAGAGCAAACGCTATAGCAGCCAACTCTAAGTCATGGGTTGGGTAATTCTTCTTATGAGGTTTCAACTGTCTAGAAGCATAGGCTATAACTTTACCCCTCCGCATCAACACACAACCCAAACCAACTCTCTATGTATCACAGTATACCACAAAACTATCTACACCATCAGGCAAAGTCAGCATAGGGGAGAAAGTGAGTCGAGTCTTCAACTCCTGAAAACTCTTCTCACAAGAATCCGACCAGAGGAACTAGACTTTCTTTTGGGTTAACTGAGTCTTGGGAGATGCAATGGAAGAGAAACCTTCAACAAAACAGTGGTAATAGCCAGCTATACCCAAGATACTTCTAATTTCAGATGGAAAGATAGGCCTAGGCCAATTTCTTACAGCCTCTGTCTTTTGAGGATCAACTCTAATACCTTCGGCTGAAATAATATGACCCAAAAATGCTACAGACCTTATCTAAAACTCATACTTACTGAATTTGGCAAACAACTTATGATCTCTAAGATTTTGCAAGGTGATTCTATGATGGTCTGCGTGATCACCCTCACTTTGGAATACACAAGGATGTCGTTGATAAACACAATGATGAACATATCAAGCTATGGCTTGAACACTCGGCTCATGAGGTCTATGAAAGCTAATGGGGCATTAGTTAGCCTGAAATACATGACAAGAAACTCAAAATGACCATAGCGAGTTTGGAATGCTATCTTCGAGACATCACACTCCCTTACTTTAAGTTGGTGATAGCTAGATCTAAGGTCTATCTTGGAGAAATAACTCACACCTTACAACTAATCAAACAAATCATCTATTCTTGGAAGAGGGTACTTGTTCTTGACTGTGACCTTATTGAGATGATGATAGTCAATGCACATACGCAAAGAACCATCTTTCTTTCACACGAAAAGGATAGGCGCGCCCCAAGGAGATACACTGAGCCTTATAAAACCTTTGTCTAAGAGATCTTTAAGTTGTTCTTTCAAATCCTTAAGCTCTAAAAGTGCCACCTGGTAGGAAGGAATGGAAATAGGCTGAGTGTCATGAAGAAGATCAATCCTAAATTCTATCTCTCTATCAGGAGGTACCCTTGGGAGATCTTTCAGAAAGACGTTAGGAAACTCATTGACAATGTTGACTGAATGGACAATTAGGGTTTCAGACTAAGTTTCCTTAACTCTAACCAAGTGATAAAATAAACCCTTAGATATAAGCTTTCTATCTTTAAGATAAGAAATAAAATGACTCTTGGGAGGTACTGAACTCCCTAACCACTTGAAAATTGGTTCATCGGGAAACTAAAATTTGACTATAGGGGTACGACAATTTGTAGACGCATAGCAGGAGTGAAGCCAGTCTATGCCCATGATAATATCAAAATCAACTATCTCTAACTTTATCAAATCAGCAAGTGTGACTCTATGAAGGACTATAACAGGACAATTCCTGTATACTTGCTTAGCAATAACAGACTCCCCTTCTAGAGTAGAAACTAGAATCGGCTCAGAAATACTTTCAGGACTCTTCTCAAAATACATAGCAACCAGTGGGGTCACATAAGAAAAACTTGACCTGGGGTCCAATAGCACATAAACATCAAAGTGAAATACACGAAGCATACCTGTAATAACATCGGGAGAGTCCTCCTACTCATGATAGGAAGGTAGGGCATAGAACCTATTTTGGCGCTGACCACCAACAGTACTAGAAGAAGCACCCTGAGGAGGAGCTGGATGGGCTATGAGAGCTGGTGCACTAGTGGCTTGGGTCTGGGGTCAGGTATCTATGCTTTCCTGCCTAGCATGTGGTCATTCTCTAAGCTTGTGGCCTATCTAATCATACCTGAAACAACCACGTTGTTCATCCAAACACTCACTAGGATGGGTCCTACCACACTTGGCACAAGGAAGGAAGCTGGGCTTGCTGCTCACACTCTACTGAGGCCTGGACATAGAAGAATTATTTCCATGCTATAGCCTATATCTAGGCATTGGGGCACTAGAGGATGAGGGTGCTGGCATAGAAGAACGACTCTAGAACTGAAGGTGGTTCCCTCCCTCAGATCTAGCCTGACCGTACTCGTGTTGTTCAGACCTGGCTCTCTTGTTACCTCTCACTCTATCTCTTTCCCTTATCTTATCCTCCTCTATTTGTTGTGCATAGATCATCATCCTAGATAAATCCATATCATTGTTCAACATAGCAGTATGGCATTCTTTCAGTACTAAGTCTGACACACCTGTTACAAACTTTCTCATACCAGTTCAGGCGTCGGAGAGCAAGTCAGGTGAATATTTTTCTAGTGAATTGAACTTTAAGCAGTACTCCGTAAAAGTCATGAAGACCTACCTCAACTTCATAAACTCTTCAAAATTTGCCTCCCTTAACTCCAAAGAAAAGAACCTATCCAAAAATACATCTTAGAATATCTTCCAGGTAATAGGAGCATCATCCTCCCCTTTACCCTCCCTCCAAGAAACCACCTAGTCATACGCAATGTCCTTCAACCTATAAAATGCTAAATCCATACTCTTCTTCATACAAATGCATTACATGTGTGATCTTCCTTATCCCCTCAAGATATAATTGCAGGTTTTCCCCTGCTTTTGACCCATAAAACTCTGGCGGACTCATCTGTATAAAGTCATGAACTCTGGCAGTAGCTAAGACACCTCCCTTCTGCTGAGGAGTTGTGGCCTGATTGGCCTGGACAAAGACAGATTGGGCCAGTGCCTTGAAGGCTGCCCAGAATTTGGCATATGACACATTTTCATTCAAATGATCAGCGGGCTGAGGTTATTGATCGTTGTTATTTCATCAAGCTTGCTGGGGAGGAATATTCTAAAATAAGATTGCACAAATTAATAGTTGAGGGTGACAACTTTGAGCACGGTGGACTTGAGAGAAAGAGATGACTTTTTCCTAAAATATTTCATAGCCTCTTGCTCATAGATGTGGGGCGCTACACACCGATGATCAAAACTCTACTTAACGCATCTTGTTAGACTCCTTAGGACTCTCTAAACCTTAGGCTCTGATACCAAGTTTGTAACGCCCCGTAATCGGGTCCCGAAATGTCACACGGTGCTTAAGGTTACAAGTATCCCCAAGCTAACCCTTTGAGCCTTCTACTTCATATATTATCTTTTTTAGAGATAAAATGCATTCATAAAATGAGAAATGTAAATGAAATACTTTGTCTGAACAAACTACAACTCAAAGAAAATCTCAAAGTCCTGATAATATAATGACTAGTCTGACAAACCTCTACTACTCCAAACTAGAGGGCTATTGGGACAGGTCCCCAACTGACTCATACTCCACTAACAAAAATTAAAAAGCTACTAAATAAAACTAGAAGTCTAAGAATAACCAGTCCTCAAAACATGAGGACTCACCACGGCTGATATGTAGATAGGAGTGCTTGAAAGAATCATTGGTGAGGCTGAAACTGAGCACCTGAAACTACATTACAAGAATATATGGAACACGGACAAAATATGTGGGTCAGTACTTTGGCAATATACTGAGCATATGGGGGAGTGTGCAACTAAAATAATCAATATCATAATCTTTTATAGAAAACCTGTATGGTGTAAAACATACTCACAAAGCTTTAAATAAATATATGCCACAAGACTCATAAATCATCATGCTTTTACTTAAACCCTCAAATTGCCATGACACCTGAAATTATTAGGTCCATATCTTTCAAAACACTTATACTTTCAGAACCTTGTAACTTTAAGACCAAAACTCTTTGAAACTTGGAAGACTTTAGAACTTAGAGAACTTTAGGAACTTAGGGAGTTTCTCTTAACCGACATAAACCATGTGAGCTACATAGAGACCAACATCTTACCCACGTTGGGAAGAGTTTTTCTATCCTTTCCATCAGATAAAACCTTAACTTTAGTGATCACTATCTTAACTCACTTGGCGTATATCAAGATCCTACAAGGTCATGTAGTGATAGGGCATGAGACTCTGAATCAAGCCCAACTCAGTGCTAAATACTACTCCTTCACTTATCTCAGATCTATAAAAAATTATAATAGAAAAATTAAAACAATATATATATATATATATATATATATATATATATATATATATATATAATGGGAGCCTAAATGTATCCCCTTTACTTCAAACTCAAGAATGTGGATTTCTATCTTAACTTACAATTAAAACTCACTTCTTGATATTCTTTAAAAATCACTAACATCTCATTCTCAAACTCATGTTTTAACCATAAGGTTCAATTTATTAACAATAGGACTTGAAATTCTCAAAACATGATATAGACTTTGAATTATGCAACTTAAACCATAAATTGATAATTTAAACCATTAATATGCATAATAATATTACAACTCTAATCTTGGGTAAGACATATTTCATAAAAAACTAACAATATAATAACATGATAGAAATTCTCCATGAATTTATGAAATACTTTATGAAAATATGTAACTTTTGGGCACAAGAACAAAATGGTGTTCTTGTTTAAAACCACATACCTTAAACTTGGAGCTTTTGGATGACTTCATAAATTCTGGAAGGTTATTCACGAAACATTGGATGTCCGTCATAGCCCTTTTAATGGGGAATTCAAATAAGCAAGAATTATGGAATTCTCACGGTTGAATCTCTAGATAATTGGGTTTTTATGTTGAAACCCTAACCTTGTGATTGAAGGTGTGCAGAGAATTTTGAGATGTTTAACTAAAGAGAATGGAAGGTAATACACTCCTTGAGGGTTATAAGTCATGGGAAGTGAAGGAAAAATACCAAAATACCCTTAGTATACCGCTTTCCAGTTGCTAAAAATCTAAGGCTGACGACATTTGTGATAGGCCGTCAGACTTGTGATAAGTCATCACAAATGTCATCACTGGGGGGGCTGGAATTGATGGATTTCTATCTAAGGCTGACGACATTCATGATAAGTCATTACACTTGTGATAACTTATCAGAAAAGTCGTCACTGGGTGTTGGATTCTGCCAAAGGCTGACATGCTGGAGTAACATGGACATAACTTTTTTCTCCGATGTTGGATTTAGGCGAAATTGGTATTACTGGAAATTTAATTCAATTATCTATCTGTTAGTGGGTCATGAGCTAAAAAATTCATAGTATAACAATAGATATGCATGTTTGTAGTTGACTGTACCAATATCCTTCTCAAGAATTCAATCGGCAAGGAATGTTTTGATTCATCTAATAGCTCGGACACTTTTGAAGCCTTAATACTCATCAAACTAGATCATGTAACTACCAAATCACTAAATTTATTTCTAAAGAGCTTGAAGCAGGGTTCTACAATTAGTTGAAGTTCTCGGGGTATTACAATATCTCCCCCTTGGAAACATTCATCCTCGAATGTCACTAGTTAAGCTAGAAATGCAAAGAAACTGAGGATGCACAATTGGAATAGTTCTCTAAATTGAATCTTTGTCATTCTAAACTTTCGAGTATTTCTGAGAGTGCACATATTTGCAAAAAAATAGCAATATAGCTGAATCTTTGGTTAGATAGGGGCTGAATTAAGAAAAAAGTAATACCTTCGGCTTGCTCTGAACTTGTGAAGTAGAGGTGTGGGTACTTGGATCGCATATTTTCTTCGGCTTCCCAAGTAGCACCCTCAACTGATTGGTTCTGCCATAAAACTTTGACCAATGGAACTTCTTTGTTCCTTAGTCTACGAACTTGGTAATCTAGGATTTCAACTGGAACCTCATCAAATGAAAGGTTATTCTAAACATCTAAGCTATCTGAATAATCAAAAATGATAGAATCACCAATATGCTTCTTAAGCATGGAAATATGGAAAATAGGATGAATAGCTAACAAATCTGTAGGCAACTCAACTTCATAGGCTACTTTCCCAACACAGCTGAGAATTTTGTAAGGGCCAACGTAACGGGGACTAAGTTTCCCCTTCTTCCCAAACCTTTTCACCCCTTGCATGGGCAAAATTTTTAGAGACATCAAATCATTAACTTTGAATTCAAGGTCTTTTTATCTTACATCTGTATATGACTTTTGATGACTCTGAGCTGTATTTAACCTTTCTCTAATTAACTTAACCTTCTTCATCACCTCAAATACTGCATCAGGTCCAACCAAAGTAGCTTCACCCACTTCGAACCAACCTATGGGTAACCTATATCTCCTACCATATAAAGCCTCAAATGGTTCCATATTGATACTAGCATGGTAACTATTGTTGTAACCAAACTCTATCAGTGACAAATGCTCATCCCAACTACCTTTGAAATCAAGGGCATACGTTCTCAACATATCCTTCAAAGTTTGGATAGTCCTCTTAGCCTGACCACGTGTCTGTGGATGAAAAGTAGAACTCATACGAACTTGGGTACCAAGACTCTTCTGAAACGCTCTCCAAAACTGCGAAGTGAATTGAGTACCCCTATTCAAAATAATAGACAAGGGAACTCCATGCAACCTGACCATCTCCCGAATATACAATCTAGTATAGTCCTCGGTTGTATAAGATGTGTGCATAGGCAAGAAATGCGCTGACTTAGTCAGCCTATCTACAACAACCCAGATGGAATCATGATGGCGTCGGAAAAGAGGTAAGCCAGTGAGAAAATCCATATTTATCTCTCGCCACTTCCAAGTTGGGATACCAAACTCTTCCATCACACCACCAGGTCTTTACTACTCAACCTTAACCTGTTGACATATTGCACACTTCACCACAAAATTAGCTATATCCTTCTTTATACCACACCACCAATAGATTTCCCACAAGTCGCGGTATATCTTGGTAGTGCTGAGATGAATAGAATACCGTGCACCATGCGCTTCATCTATAATTCTCTGCCTCAGATCACCAATATCAAGAATACATAATCTACGTTGCAACCTCAACGCACCATCTCCCTCTTGAGAGAAAACCTCTACCTTTTGGTCCTTGACTGACTCCTTCAATCTGACCAAGCTAGCATCTAAGTCTTGGTTCTCCTTCACTTTCGAAACCAAAGAGGATTTGGAAATTTACTACACCAAGATAGTTCCCTCAGCGGAATCAAGCAACTTAAGACCCAGTCTAGCCAGACGATGCACATCATGAGCTAAATCTTTCTTACTTTCCTCCCCATGTGAAACACTACCCATAGATATCCTACTAAGGGCATCTGCCAAAACATTGGCCTTACTCGGATGATACAAAATGCTCATATCATAGTCTTTAAACAATTCTAACCACATCCGCTTCCTAAAATTCAATTCTGAGTCAACACATACTGCAGGCTTTTATGATCAGTAAAAATATCAATATGCACACCATACAAATAATGTCTCCAGATTTTCAAAGCAAACGCTACAGTAGCCAACTCTAAGTCTTGGGTTGGGTAATTCTTCTTATGAGGTTTCAACTGTCTAGAAGCATAGGCTATAACTTTACCCTTATCCATCAACACACAACCCAAACCAACTCTTGAAGCATCACAGTATACCATAAAACCATCTACACTATCTGGCAAAGTCAACACAGGGGTGGAAGTGAGTCGAGTCTTCAACTCCTAAAAACTCTTCTCACAGGAATCCGATTAGAGAAACTTCACTTTCTTTTACGTCAACCAAGTCATGGGAGACGCGATGGAAGAGAACCCTTTAACAAAACAGCGATAATAGCCAGCTATACCCAAGAAAATTCTAATATTAGACGGAGAGATAGGCCTAGGCTAATTTCTTATAGCCTCTATCTTTTGAGGATTAACTCTAATACTTTCAGCTGAAATAATATGATCCAGAAATACTACAAACCTTTGCTAAAACTCACACTTACTAAATTTGGCAAACAACTTATGATCTCTAATAGCTTGCAAGACGATTGCAAGATGGTCTGAGTGATCAACCACACTTCGGGAATACACAAGGATGTCATCGATAAACATAATAACGAATATATCAAGGTATGACTTGAACACTCAATTCAAAAGGTCCATGAAAGCTGATGGGCATTAGTTAGCCCAAAATACATGACAAGAAACACAAAATAACCATAGCGGGTTCGGAATGTTGTCTTTGGGATATCACACTCCTTTACTTAAAGTTGGTGATAGCCGGATCTAAGGTCTATCTGGGAAAAATAACTCGTACCTTGCAACTGATCAAACAAATCATCTATTCTTAGAAGAGGGTATTTGTTCTTGACTGTGACCTTATTAAGCTGATGACAGTCAATGCACATACCCAAAGAACCATCTTTCTTTCACATGAAAAGGACAGGTGCGCCCCAAGGAGATACACTGGGCCTTATAAAACCTTTGTCTAAGAGATCTTTAAGTTGTTCTTTCAGCTCTTTATGCTCTGCAAGTGCCATACAGTAGGGAGGAATAGAATTAGGCTGAGTGTCGGGAAGAAGATCGATCTCGAATTTTATCTCTCTATTGGGAGGTACCCCTGGGAGATCTTCCGAAATTACATCAGGAAACTCATTGACAATGTTGACTAAATGAATACTTGGGGTTTCAGACTTAGTTTCCTTTACTCTAACCAAGTGATAGAAGCAACCTTAGATATAAGCTTCCTAGCTTTGAGATAAGAAATAAAATGACTCTTGGAAAGTACTGAACTCCCTGACCACTTGAAAACTGGTTCATCAGGAAATTGAAATTTGACTACACGAGTATGACAATCTATAGATGTATAGCAGGAGTCAATCTAGTCCATACCTAGGATAACATCAAAATCAACTATCTCTAACTTTATCAAATCAGTAAGTGTGACTCTATGAAGGACTGTAACAGGACAATTCTTATAGACTTGCTTAGAAATAATAGACTCCCCTACTGGAGTAGAAATTAGAATCAACTCAGAAATACTTTGAGGACTCTTCTCAAAATTCACAACAACCAGGGGGGTCACATAAGAAAAACTTGACCTGGGGTCCAATAGCACATTAATATCAAAGTGAAATACATAAAGCATAATATTAATAATATTGGGAGAGTCCTCCTGCTCGTGATGGGAATATAGGGCATAGAACCTATTTTGGTGTTGATCACTAGCAGTACTAGAAGAAGCGCCATGAGGAGGAGCTGGACGGGCTTTGAGAGCTAGTGCACTAGTGGCTTGGGTTTGGGGTCGGGTATCTCTGCTTCCCTACCTAGCATATAGGGACTCTCTAAGCCTATGGACAACTTTTCCACACCCGAAACAACCATGTTGTTCAGCCAAACACTTAACCGGATGGGTCATACCACACTTGGAACAAGGGGGAAAGTTGGGCGTGCTACTCATACACTGTTGAGGCCTGGACATAGAAGACCTATTTCCCTACTCTGGCCTACCTCTAGGAATTGGGGAACTAGCGGATGAGGGTGCTGTCATAGAAAAACAACTCTGGAACTACGGGTAGTTCCCTCCCTGGGATCTAGCCTGACCGTACTCGTGTTGTTCATACCTGGCTCCCTTGTTATCTCTCGCTCTATCTCTTTCCCTTATGTTATCCTCCTTTATTTGTTGTACATAGATCATTAGCCTAGATAAATCCATCTCCTTGTTCAACATAGCAGTGCGGCATTCTTTCATTATTAAGCCTGACACACATATTACAAATGTTTGCATACCAGTTCAGGCATCGGAAATCAAGTCAGGTGCATATTTTGCTAGCTAATTGAACTTTAAGAAGTACTCTTTAAAAGTCATGGAACCCTGCCTCAAGTTCAAAAAATCTTCAAACTTTGCCTCCCTTAACTCCAAATGAAAGAACCTATCCAAGAATGCATCTTGGAATATATGCTAGGTAATGGGAGCATCATCCTCCCCTCTACCCTTTCTCCAAGAAACCACCCAGTCAGATGCAATGTCCTTTAATGTATAAGATGCTAAATCCATACACTCTTCTTCAGACACACGCATTACCTGTGTGATCTTCCTTATCTCCTTAAGATATAATTGTGGGACTTCCTCTGCCTTTGACCCATAAAACTCTGGCAAACTTATCTATATAAAGCCACGAATTTTGGCAGCAGCTAAGTCACCTCACTACTACTGAGGAGCTATAGCCTGATTGTCATGGACAGTGATAGACTGGGCCAGTGCGTGGAAGGCTACCCTGAATTCGGCATAGGACACATTTTCATTTAGAGGATCAGCGGGTTGAGGTTGTTGATTGTTGTTATTTCATCGAGATCGGTGGGATGATATATTCTGAAATAAAAGAGCACGAATTAGTAGTTGAGAGTGACAACTTTGCGCATGATGGACTTGAGAGAAAGAAATGACTTG
>NW_025887145.1:0-1329 GCF_002878395.1 Capsicum annuum
CATTAATAATGCTTGTATTAGTAATACTGGTATTATTTATGCAAACGCTATTTCTTATACATTGTTTGATATGTTGTATTAGAACTTGCCTTTTCAATCTTGATATGTTTAAACAAAACTTTATAAAAAAAGTATTGCGTATACATTCTAAGATTCATCCGGAATCTAGCACGGGTTTAATATATGTTATTTTTTGTCTCAATTTATGTGACGCAAATAGAATTTAGATAATCAATCATACTTTAATATGTATTTATATAATTCAGTTATTAACTATTGTAATTTATAATAATTTTTAGGGAAAAGGCTCAAAAATACCCCTGAACTATCTGAAATAGCTCAAAAATGCCCCTCGTTAGATTTTTGGCTCAAAAATACCCCTCCATTAAATATTTGACTCAAAAATACCCCCTTCCTTTAACGGAATTCGAAAAATGATCAAAAATACCCCTAAACTATCTGAAATGGCTCAAAAATACCTCTTCTCTTAACGAAATTTCACCAAGCATGACACCTAGATAAAAAAAACTACGTGACTATGCCACATTACCATCCACATGTAAAATATTGGTATTTTTTAATTATATGACATTCCTTTCTTCTTTATTTTTTTTAAAAAATTATTAAATGTAACATCGTTATTATCAAATTCCTTTGATCATCTAAAAAATAAGTTTTTTACTGTTAATAGGTTTAAAAGTGTGAAACCCAACAAAAGAGTCTTATTAAACTGATAAACCCATTAATTATTAGGCCAGTATAAAAGTTAAAATTAAGATTTACTCGTAAAAATAACAAATTTCAAACTAAACTTCAAATTAATTACTCAAAAGATGTTTGGCTTTGCTAGCTTTTACTCAAAATGCTTATGTTAAAATGATTTAATAAATACCCTCTCTACTCTAAAATTAATGAATCTTTGAATGTGGCACACATCTTCAAAAATTAATGAATGACATAATTAAATAATAATTTATCAATATTAAGTATCATTTTACTTCTTTTCAAACTTGTTCTAAAAATAATAAGATTATTCATCAAAACTGAATTCAGAAAAATAAATTCATTTCGAATAATTAAACAAGTGTCAAAAGGAATTCATTTATTTGAAAAGAATTTGCATGTAGTAAATTCAACTCAATTATTAGCACATTAACATTTGCTAGCTTAAAAGTTAAAATTCTAGTTCCTCCTCCGAGTCAACATCAGATCAAGATCAAGTTGTCCTTCATCCCAAACGACAGTAACAAGATGAAATTTAAAACTTTTAAAACACTAATGAAAAGGTGAAATCTAGAACTTTTAAAACACTAATGAAGTAATTAGCAA
>NW_025887146.1:0-2080 GCF_002878395.1 Capsicum annuum
AAATTTGACAGAATAATTAAAGAATAAGTTCAAAAGAATTTAAAGAACGAATTGAGAAGTTTGATAGAAAATTTAGTTTATATAGGAAGAGTTGATTCAACTTAAACTTTATCTAGTGTAGAGTTTGTTTTCAATAGTTAAGTGAATTTGTAACTTCCATTTGACATTCAAAATTTAAAAATTTAACAGCAATTCAACAAACTTATTTTGGCAAATTTTATCTTTATCTAAAGACTAATTTAAATAACTAGTTTAGGTGTACGCGTGTTGCGCGTGTACCTCACTTTAATGAGTTCAAACATTACATTAAATAGGATATTTGTTTAAATAATAAAGATGAATATAATAGTTAAATTTAATATTTTTTTAGTATGTAAAGATGAAGAATTAATTTATTAAACCTAATTTTTATCAAAAATATTTTTAAAAGTCGATCGACATTCATCTACCATCTGTAAGTTGCAACAAAATAATACAATGATAGAGACATCAAAATAATACAATTAAATCTAATTTTTATATAAAAAAAAATTCTCAAAGTCGTCTGACACTCATCTACCACTTGTAAACAGTAACAAAATAATACGATAATAGAGATATCAAAATAATACAGCTAAACCTAATATTTACATTAAAAAATTCCTCAAATCCGACCAACATTTATCTATCACCTGTAAACTGCAACAAAATAATACGATAAAATTTATATCAAAACAATACAATTAAACTTAAATTTTACACACAGAAATTTCTCAAACCCAATCGAGATTCATCTATGAACTGTAAACTACCACAAAATAACAAACTAATAGAGATATTATGATAATACAATTAAATCTAACCTTTACCTAAGAAATTTTTTTAAAACCAACCCACATTCATCTAGCATATGTAAATTAAAATAAAATAATAAGATAAAAAAGATATCAAAACAATACAATTAAACCTAACCTTTACACAAAAAATTCTTCAAAGTCATTCATCTACGACCTGTAAACTAAAAAAATATATATATAATAGTGATCACAAAGCTTCGATTTTGATCAAACGAATTCTTGTCTGAGCAAAAATTTTGACCCTAAAAAATGATTTTGAATTAAAACAAAGAAGATATAGAGATAGACACATGTTGAATTCTATTATATTGACAAAAATAGTGAAAAAGTTGAGGGTTAGAAAATCAAGCATCCACCAATCTAGATATGCTATCGAATCAAGTTAGATAAGTATCAATCATAATCTCTCAATAGGCAAACCGGTTTGTTCTCTAATTTAACGTACATCTCAATATTTATAAAAATATTTCCTTAATAGAGTCCTATTTTAGGAGTATTTTTCTAATTGAACAATAGAAAGAAAAATATTAATTAATTTTCCTACCATATATTTTAGGAGTTCCATATATTTTAAAAAGTCTAGTAGAAAGAAAAATATTAATTAATTCTCCTACCAGATATTTTAGAAGTCTAGTTAGTATGATAAAAAATAATTAAGTAATAAATTAAAAAATAGTGAAAAGACAATTTTGTCTAAAGAAGAGTCATTTAGTGAAGGGTAAAATGTTCAAATCACTTTTCTAAGAGTCTTCACACTTTTAATATATTATAGATATAGATATAAATATAGATTATAGATTTATATCTTTTAAAATAACCTTTATCCTTTTATAGTATCAATTTAAAGCTATAACAAATTTCAAATTAAATATTTTTTTTAGCAAACTTCATCTTTATCTGTAAACTAATTAAAATAAACTTTTTAATTTTATAGATCCAATTTAAAACTATAAAAAAATGTAGAATACTTACTCAAAAGAAGTCATCCCTCAAAATAGGTTGAATTGATTTATTTTAAAATTTTAATCTTTATCTTTTACTTTAAATTAATAGTATATCAATTTTAAATAAATTTATCATTAGTTATTTTTAATTATTTTACCATTTGAATTTCTATGCTTTAATAAATAGATAAGTTACAGTAATAAAAAAAACACTTATAACAATAATGTAATCATTCCTATTTTCTTTTTTGATTTATTTAAATACCACTAAATGAACAAATTTTTCTTCCAAAATGCCTA
>NW_025887147.1:0-3211 GCF_002878395.1 Capsicum annuum
CTGCTGCTATTATGTATGTGTTTACTTGCGAAACGGTATAGTTGAATCTATCTAAGTGATTTAAAGGTGCATGATTCTGATTTCTTGTGAATGAAATGATAACGAATTAAATCGCAATAATTAACAAGAAATGAATATAAAAAGATAAAAAATAATCAACGTTTATCAGATAATGATAATATTAAAGACAAAAAGGTACTAGCAATAACAAAAATAGTAGTAAATAGTAGAGATAATCACAGTAGTAAGAAATAACAATAAAAATAGTAAAGATAATCAAATTAAGAAATAACAGTAGTATAAAATAGAGGAATAAGAGTCCCTTCAGAGACATTTAATAATTATTGAAACGAATTAATAAGAAGATTAGCATGCTCCTCTGCTTGGATGACACGCACAAATCGAAAAATGATCTTCAAAAAATTAACAAAAAACTATAGAGAAATAAGATAATGATAGCATAATAATGAAATAGAAACTCACAAATTTTAAATTTCAACAAGATTTACTGCGCTTGTTTTACTCAAATTAGTTAAGTTAAATAAGAAATAGTTATCTCATCTAATTAAATTCCGATAAATTACTCTTATTTAAATTAGTAGATTCTTTTTTCAAATCAAACTCAAATATGAAGATTATTATTTCCATGATCTTCAAAATTTCAAAATATAATTCTCTTATATCGCTAACTATTTTTTCTTGTTAGTTTTTCAATTTTTTTATTATAATTTCTTTTTCTTTTTCATATTTTTCTTTCCACTTTATTTTATCTCTTCTACTTCTCTTTTTCGTTTTTCCTTTTTTGTTTTTTTTTTTTTTTTTTCTATTTCTCTTTCTTTTTTTTCCCTTTTTCACTTCTTTATTTTAAATTTTTATTTTTATTTTTTGTTTTTCTTTTTTATTTTATTTTTACTCTTCTATCTCTATCTTTTATTTTAAAAAGACAAATATCTATATCATATATACATATTCAAAAAATATACAAAATAAATAAAAATACAGATCTGCATATGTATTTACGGTAAAAAATATACATATATATCCGTATATGTATTTACAAAAATACATATCTGACTCGCATGTATATATAAACATATAGGACATAAAATATCCACAACAAAAATGAAAATTATATACTTATACATATAGGTAATAAAAAAATACATGATACATATCTTAAACAGTAAAAGAAAACAAATAAGTACATACCTGATCTATATATATATTCTTATTTTATATGAGTCACCTTTGTATTTCGCAAATATATATGAAGACATATAGTATAATTATGTTTGTTATTGTTTAGTATGAATATGATATGTATTTCGTAAATACATATGTATGTTTTGTACTGTAAATACATATCCAAATTTGTATGACTATATATTTTGTATGTTATTTGAATATGTGTGTGTGATATACATATTTGTCTTTTCAAAATAAAATTTGAGATAGAAGAGTAAAAAAATAGAAAAAAGGAGAAAGAGAATTAGAAGTGTAAAAATCAAAGAAAGAAAGAAATATAATAAAATAGAAAAAAGAAGAAGAAAATGAAAATAGAAAAGAAAGATACGGGAAAGGAAAAAAAGAAAACGAAAAAAGAAAATAAGAGAAATAGAAGAGAAAAAATAAAGTGAAAAGAAAAAAATAAAAAAATAAAAAAAATTAAAATAAAAAAATAAAATGATAAAAAAAAGATGAAAAGGTAAAGATATAAGAGAGTGAAAGACAGTAATAATATTTTATTTTGAAATCTTGAAAATCATGGACATAATTATTTTTAAATATGAAAAAAGGAAAAATAAAAAAATAGAAGAGAGAAAATAAAGTGAAAAAAATAAATAAAATACTCTTACTGTAAACTGTAATTTTATAAAAGTATTGCTATTTATTCATTTTCTCTAATTTTTTCAAAAAAAGGAAAAAAAAAGTGTAAGAAGCATAATTCAGCAAAAAGACAATCCAAGTGCTCTAATCCTTCCCGCCAAAATTGAGTCCACCATTTAAGCTCTCACAATTCCAACAATTACAATCGCCGATTTTCTCTCTTTCGACGACGACAACAATTACAGTCGCCGATTTTCTCCCTTCCGAGACGACGTCGACAATTACAGCCCCGGATATTCTCCCTTTCGACGATGACGACAACAATTACAGTCGCCGGTTTCTCCCTTTCGACGACGAAGCCAACTTTATTCGCCGGCGTCCGCACCAGTGGCACTTTTTATTTGCTTTATCTTCCACATTCGAGTGTTTGCTCCAAGTTCAATCATTTCCATTTATTCCCTAGGGTTCCAACTGATATTCTTACTTCAGTGAGTAGGATTTCAGCCTATTATAGTAGGGAAGAATGCTTTATGTGTATCTCTCTACCTAGAGTTTCTTGTTTGTGGTGTTCCGGTAATTTCTATGATTTTGGAGAAATAGTTTATAGTAGTACCTAGTGGGTGTCTTATTTCCTTTATTATCTAGCTGTGTGTTATCTCATCTTGTTGTATTGTTTGGTATATTGTTATATGTGCTGAGCCGGGGTCTATCGAAAATAGCCTCTCTACTTCATCTGAGGTAGTGGTATAGACTGCGTACACTTTACCTTACACAGACTCCACTTTGTGGGAGTACACTGAGTATATTGTTGTTGTACCGATCCTAATTTGTTTCTTGTTTATGGTAGTATTACAAGGCGCGTCTTTGAAGGCATGCCCAACCTGAAGAAGTTAGGAATTCGTGAAAGTGAAGAAGAGTGCTTGACTGCTGAACAAATGTCTGGAAAACTCAAGAAGCTGTTTCTGTTGGAGCACCTTGAAGCATTCAAGGGTTTCTTTATCAAACCATGGATACTTAAACAATGTGATGTTTTCCCATTAACCCTCGAGAAATTGACGTAGTAACTCTTTTGTTCTATTTGTGTTGCAGCTGAACCTTAGGGCCTCCGTTCGTCTAATATTTGGCGCGCCCCCTCGACAAGCAAAAGGCTAATGCAGAGGTTTTAACTTGTTAAACTTCTAATTCTTTTAAGATTGCTGATATTGAGAGTTATTTAGGTTGCATTGATGCTACAAAAGTTTTTTTTGCCAGGAAAGTTTAGCTTTCCCAGGAAAAATTCATCAACTTGGCTAGCAATTCAGCTAAGCTAGCAACAGTTGATGAATTGTCCAGGCGGTGAGTTCCGATGTCCAGAGACTCTGCACTCTGTGACACTGGATTGGAG
>NW_025887148.1:0-3141 GCF_002878395.1 Capsicum annuum
TGAAAAATGTGAAAATGACATATTTATAGTTATACTCTAACAGCCTGTTTGGACGGTGGTTTGCCATGATTTTATAATGTATGATACAATATGGTATGGTATAATATGATTTGTACCATGTTTGGATAGATTATATCATTTACTGTGGTTTAATAATAGTTTTTTTGTTTGAATTGATGATATGGTATTGTATGTTAATGGGTAATTTTACTAAAATATCCCTATTTATTATAAATTTTGACGTCATTTTCTCTGTCAGCTACGTTGAGCTCATCGAACCACCTCCTTCTTCTACTTCCCACCGTCCCCGTCGTGGTCGGACTAGCAAAATACCTATACCTATATCTATTCTACCCGAAAATTCTAACTCCGAAAATAGAAAAACCCTAAAAGGCGTCAATGGGGTAGCAACGTCTCTTATTTCTTCTGAGGATACTACTATGTTAAATGCTAGGGTGGTGCCGGAGATGGATGCTGTAGTGAAGAAGAAAGTTAAGTTAAAGAAGAGAGTATATAAGGTTAAGAAAAGTAAAAGGGTATAATGGGTTTTAATAAAATTATATAAGGGCAAAGTTGGAAAAAAAAGGGAGAACCATGCCATACCACCAAATTGGTGGTTCAAGAAATTGCCTCATTCCATGGTTATCAAACCATGAAATAGTAACATACCATACCACCATTTTTAGAAAACCATGAAAACAAACATAGTTCCCATGGTAACCATACCATACCATACCATACCATACCATGGCAAACCACCATCCAAACAAGCTAAGGGTCGTTGGTGTGAAGTATAATGGGCAAGTAATTTTGGGATAAAATAATTCTTCATTTATCCCATATTTGATTGAAGGGATTAGTCAATGGATAACTTATTCCTCTGTTTATACCATAGTGATGGGATAACTTATCAAGTTATCCTGGATAATGGATAATTTCGAGATAACTAATCCCGAAATAAGTTTTTAGTACTCCTTTATCCCTTGTTTGGTTATAAAAGTGTAGAATAATTTATTTTGGGATTAATAGTGAGTATCAGAATAAGTTATTCATACCTTGAGGTGGTATAATAATATTGAAATAACTTATATCGAGATAAAATATGTAAATTATCAAAAATACCCTCCTGAAACCCTCTTTATACATCACTTTTTCACATCCATATATATTTTTATATAATTTTTAATATTATTTTCTTCACTACTCGTTATTTTTTATAATATATTTTTCTATTAAAAACATTGCATTATAAATATAATATTTATTTATGAATATATTATAGGTTGAATTTGTTTGTCTAATGCTTATGTTTATTTATAATTTAATTTCTCTTATAAAAAAATATTGACTCCACTACTTAATTACATATTTTTAATTAAATATTTTTTTATCACTAAAAGATTTAATTTTTATACAACAATTAAAATAAATGACTTTATTATTTTACAATATAAGAGTAATATATGTTTAAATGAAGTGACAAAAATAATAAAATCTCTTTTAGTACAACAAATTTAAGATGAAAGTTTTATTTTAAAAAATGCACGATTCAATTGTGAAAATTCACACACAAAAATATTCAAGTTAAATAAGATGAAAATTTTATTTTTAAGAATGAACAAATAAAGTTTGCAAGAAAAATATTAAAAAATAAGGTGAAGAATATTTTTGTAAACAAACAACTTATTCTTAAAAATTATACCATGCATACTATTTTGAATATGACAAACCAAACACTCAATAACAAATAATGTCAGCATAACTAATATCAGCATAACTTATTCCAACATAACTTATCCGATCATAATTAATCATAATATAACTTGCCTTCAAACCAAACGGCCCATAAAGGGTCTTTTAGTTGGAAAACAAATTATTCCAAAATTATTAATTTTGTATTAGCCATTTTGAGATTAGTTATTCCACTCTCAAGAAGAAATAAAAAAAATACTATAATGTCGGATAAGTTATCCGATGCATCTTGTCTCAATCAAGCATGAGATAAGCTCCTCTTCTAAATTAATTTCAAGATTAATTATCATTATCCCTCCAACCAAATGATTCTCAAGTTGTTCAGACACTTTAAATGTATTGTGGATGACTCGTAAGGGCAAAGCCAAGTGAGCAGGGGCATATTGACACCTAATTTTTACCCTTCATGAGTAAATTTAATCTTGAGTGTCTTCGATTTTTAATAAAATTAAAGTATTTATTTCATCCGAATAAAAATTGTTCAAAATATTTTTATACGTAATTTTATCATTTTAAGTAGCAATTATATATTTTCGTGTTCATTTATCCGAGATTATATAATTTGATTACTTAAATATTTATTCTATGAAATATCATATTATTTGAAAAATAAATTTAAATGATTAAAATCTTGACTAAAATATTATTTTTTCCTGAAAATAATTTATTTGAAAAATATTTATTCGATTTTATTAAATCAAGAAGCTCGGGATTAAAAGAAGTATTAATTCGTATCGAATTTTAATTTAATTTAGTCAATCTATTAGATTTGGCAATAATTGAAATCAAATTGACCATAATTGCAATGTAATCTTTCAATTGACTTTTAATTTGGTCAAAATTAAATAAATATAACTAAATTTTAAATTCCAATTGAGATTATATTTTAAATAACCCCAAAATTCCCCAAAACTCTCATAACTTTACCCAATTCCCACCAAAAAATAATTTTGAATTGTACTATTTCCCTCAACTTTGTCCTTTTTCAATTTTAAAATTCAAAAATTATACTACATTGTATGATCCCCCCCCCCCCCCTCACATTATCTTCCACCTCACCTTATCTTCAATTTTTAAATTTCAAAAACACCCATAAATGGCTTTTCTACCACATTGGTGGATGACAAGATATAAATCTTCATTCTTTCTTATAAATACTTTTCTCACACATTGGTGTAAATAAAAAAAAATCTCATTCTCTCCTATCAATACTACCACTACTTTGGTAGATAAGGGGGTTGAAATTTAAAAAAAAAAAAAAAGGCGAGAAAGTTGAAATTTTTTTTTTGAGCAAAATAGTTATTTTTATTTAGTAAAACTTTTTGTTTTATAGAGTTGATCAGCTAATCAAAATTTTTGAGTTGCCGGCGATGTTTTTCGATGGTGATT
>NW_025887149.1:0-2640 GCF_002878395.1 Capsicum annuum
TAAACTGTATAAATATTATATAAAATTTGTATCTAAATAATTATTGTCGCTAAATATTGTATAGGATATGTATAAAAATTATCAATTATTGTTATAATGTGTATATAAGTTGTACCATTATTTTTATAAAATATGTATTTATGTATTTGATATCAAATATGCATTTAAAAAAAAAGAGTCTTTTATACAATAATAATTTAATTTTTATAATTATCAATTATTTTTTATTTTGATAAAATTTTACAAAAAAATAGATCAATTGTTCTTTGAAATAAAGAAAAAAAGGTAAATCAATAACAAAAAAGGACAAAAAGAAAAAAAAAAAAAAAAAAAACAAAAAAAAAAAAAAAAAAAAAAAAAAAAAAAGCATTGACCTATTAAAAGGCAACAAAGCAAAAAAAGGATATGTCAACACGCAACAACGGCTGACATTAATTATATTAGCTAAAATATGAAATTTCAATTCTACCATCTGGATGGAAAATATTTGGGCCTAACGTAACTGACAATTCAAAAAATATAAATTATGTGTTGAAAGGAGAGTTGAGAAATTAAATAAGTATGTACTTATATAAGCTTAAGAAAGACACATGGCATTTACATGCATGTCAAACCATGACGTGCCCATGTTTATCTTCTTCTCTGTATAATCCACTGGTACATATTTTTATATCAAAACAAATATGTATATAATTCTTTTTACTTTCTAGTGTCTCTTTTCAATAGTAGATATCAAACACACACATTTTTTATATCAAAAGTACAAATACATATTTTATATTATAAATGTATAGTTTATATATATATATATATATATTCTATACAAATAATAATATGATTTTCTATGCACGTCCTAACAATAATTATACAATTTAATACATATTATATACAACTTTTAGCTGCTAATTATTCATATACATATTTCATATAATAATGATATAATATCTATATGCATCATATATAATATATATTCTATACAATAATTATACAGTTATTATACATATTTTAACTGTAATAATTATTCAAATACAAATACTATATAATAATTATACAGTTTCTATACCCATTCTATACAACATTAGTTGCAACAGTTATTCAGATACATATTTTATACAATATTTATACATTTTTTATACAATTTATATAATTTCTGTACAAATTTTATACAACCTTTAACTGTAACATCAAATACAGATTCTACAAAACAATTATACAGTTTCTATACCCATCCTAACATTAGTTGCAATAGTTATTCAGATACATATTCTATACAATATTTATACAGTTTCTATGCACATTCTAAACAGTTGTTATTTAAATTTATACATATACATATTATATATAATAAATATACAGTTTTTATACACATCATATACACACCTTCATTTCTCCTTAACCTCTTTCGATTCACTGGTATCTAAATCTTCATGACATCCATTATCATATCAATCATATGCAACCTTAAATCATAAAACACAATTTTTTTTTTAAAAAAACATCCCATTTCTTTCAAAGTTCTTCCCCACATACTTATTCACTATTACTTTAGGCTTCAACACAAAAGCCCTTTTCTTTCCATCCCCGATCAACCTCCACATTTTGCACATCCTTTCTTCTCCTTTTTCCTCCTTCTTTTTGATCCACCCACACTACTCTTCATTTAAAAAAATATAACGAAATTTAGACAATCTAGAAAAAAAAATTAAGAATTAGAGGAAAAAAGACAGAAATTTTGTGGGTTTTTTAGCCCCCCTCCTCTTTGATCCACCCGCATCACACGCTGCTCCAAAAATTCAACTCAATTTAGGGAATCTAAATGAAAAAAAAATTAAAATTAAAGTAAAAAAATATAAATTTTGAAGGGTTCTTAGCTATCAAGAATTGGAGAAAAAACTATTTTGTAATATTGAAAATATAAGTTATGTATTTGTGTAATTTTTAGTATTTTATATTCAAAGATTCAAGTCAAAATTAATGAATAAAAACTAAAAAAAAAATGAAAAAATGTAAAGCGTCAGAAGGCACCGCCACCAAACAATTCGAGCCAAAGACTATAATTTGAAATTTAAATTTAAGAGTCCGGTGGAATCTATTTAGGCCAAAAGATTATTCTTGTCCTTCCCCTAAAAATAGGTCACGCTAGGCATGATCCAATGACGTGTCTTATCGTTGAGTTAATATCTAAGTTTTCTTTTCGTTAGGGCATCTCCAATCATAAACATCAAATTTTACGCTAAATTTGGTATCACACTTAATTTAAATCAACTACATAAAGGGTCGTTTGGTCATTAAAAAAAAATTTCTTTTTTTTTGGATTTTTTTTTATTTTTTTCACTTTTTTAGAAATTATGGTGTTTGGCCATGAAAATTCGAAAAATTATTTCGGAGTTAAATTTCAAAAAGCGAAAACAATTTTTTGTTGTTTTCACAATTTTCCACTTCCATTTTCAACTTTCATTATTATTACATATAACACAAACCCCTCTTATAACTACAACCAACCACCAAGAAAAAAATTATTATTTATTTTTTATGGTACAACATCATTTTTAATTATTACAGATATTCTAATCTCTTTTTCTTCTTTTAATCAAAATTTACTAACGTAAAGTAAAAAATAATCAATGGCAATCTATGGCG
>NW_025887150.1:0-1267 GCF_002878395.1 Capsicum annuum
CAATAGATTAGTCATATATGTTGCAACAGATTACTAATCTGCGCAACATATTAGTCATATATGTTGCAACGGATTACTAATCTGTGCAACAGATTAGTCATATATGTTGCAACAAATACTCATCTGTTGAATTCACGTTACATATTTTATCCATTATTAAAAAACAGCAGTAGCAGATACATCCAGATGAGAAATTCAACTAAAATATAACAAACATTAAAAAAAATAACAAAAAACATAAAAAAAAATAACAAACACCAACAAATCAAGTTCCTCATTTTTGTCATAACTTAAAAGCCCTAATTTTTTACTTGTGAAAATCGAAAAGAAACGATGAAGAACTAGAAGTTGTTGTCGTCGGAGAATGTTGTCACGTCGACTGACGGTTGAAAGTCAAAAAGGAACGGGCAAGAACTCAAAACTATTTGTTGCCAGTGATTGAAGTAGAACAAGATTGAACGGAGAGATTTGAAAATTTGTTGGTTGGGAGAAGTTAGAAAGAGAAACTATCGAGAGAAAGAGAGAAGAGAGATAGATTGATTTGTAGAGGGAGGGAAGTTTTGTGGGTGTGAGTTAATTTGTATTTTTGAAAAGATTAAAAAGTTTAAAAAATATTAATCAAGTACACAATTAACCTAATCAAGTTTTTTAATTATGTTTGACCCTTTAAATTGGTCAATGTCACCAATCCTTTATTCAAGACTTAAAAGACACCTTTCCTTCCAATTTCTCTAGATTCCAACACCTAAAAAAAACAAAAACTAAAACATGAAATTTTTTTAAAGAAAAAGACAAATAGACTCCTATTTAGAAAAAAAACATTACATAAATAAAAAATATAGAATTTTTTAAAGTAGAATTATAGAGCATTTTAACATTGTACGATAATTTAAGAATAAATAATATTCTAAAACTTATGCTTTTAAAATATATCATAGTATTTATATGATTATAAGACTATGCAAGAACCAACTAAGAGGAGCGAATCCTTTTACCTGTATCAGCAATCCAATGAAGCTACCATATTTGTTAGTAAAAAAAAATCATAACTCACCATACTTCCAACAAAAATTATCTGTCCTTTACTTAGTGGGTTTTTACTAATAATAAAAAGAGGATTCGAATCTCTATTTTGGATCACCTGGCTTTTAAAAAAATTAATAATCAAAATTTAGTATATTTATTTTATTAAGATTCCATATATATTCTACTGGTTATTACTTTTCATATATTTCAAAAGTCCTTAATTTCTATTCCATACATTTTA
>NW_025887150.1:1367-2702 GCF_002878395.1 Capsicum annuum
GACAATTTTATCTATTGCAGAGAACTTTTAATGAAGGGTAAAAAGTTTAAATCACTTTTCTAAAGGTCTTTACACTTTTGATATATTATAGATATAGATGTATTTTTTGTAAGGATAGGGAATAAAAGAAACAAAAAAAAAAGAAGAGATATGACTTGGAAAGAAATTTGATATTTTTTATGTTGGAGGCATAATTATTGAATCATAATTTCGGTAAATTTGTCACATATTTATATTTTCCTTCCGTAGATTTCTCAAGTAATAGTTGGAGGAAAAATTCAAGTGATGAGAATTTGTACAATAATTCCTTATATGGAAATAAATATTGACATTGTGATACTAATTTAGAGCAAAACTATCATTGTTAGCTTCTTGGTAGAATTTACGTTTTCTTCCATGACAGCTTTTAGGTTGTCATCTTCTGATTTAGCTCCTTTTTGTTCTTGTTAATTTGATACAAGCAGTTGTGATTAAATAAACCAGTGTAACTGCACGTGCCTTGCACGTGTAACATTTGATTATTTAAAGTTAAATAATTTTATCTATTACGAAGATTTTTAATGAAGTGTAAAAAATTTAAATCACTTTTTAAAGATCCTTCACACTTTAATATAATAATGTGAATATAAACATATAGTTTATTGTAAGAATATATGTATTTTACCATCAGAAGGTCCAAGTGAATGAAGGATCATCACTAGCTAGCATCCAATGTGACGAACTTAAAACTGTGAAAAATCCTCAAAATAGGATTTAAGGAAGTTGCTTGGTGGCTTTTTTTGGAGTGGGTAGCTTGAGGGAGTAATTTGGTGTCTGTTTTGAAACTTTTACGTGAGGGAGTAATTTGATAGTAGTGGTAAGTTTGCTTAAAACATGAGTGAAGTTAATGATTTTATGGTAGTAGTATGGGGACGTTTAGGTGATGTGAGGAAGGGGTAATTAGAGTTTAGGATTAATTAGTATTTGACTTTTGTGTGTTAGTAGGAATATGGTGGTTGGACAGTTTGAGGTAGTGAAGTTAGTAGAGTTTTTTTGTTGGATTAGACTTAGTTTTGGGGTTGGGGGGGGGGGGGGGGGGGGGGGGGGAGGGGGAAGAAACGTGGCAAAGGTGTATTAGTTAAAAGTTTGATTTATTTTAGGTTAGTTTCTTATTATGGAAAGATTCTATCATAACTATATTTAATTAATTTTCAACTCTTAAATATTAGAAAAAAATAGCGAAAAGACGATTTTATCTAGAGGAAGACTTTTAGTGAAGGGCAAAAAGTTCAAACAACATTTCTAAGACCTTCACACTTTTAATATACTATAGACTATAGATATAGATTCTTTCCT
>NW_025887151.1:0-1381 GCF_002878395.1 Capsicum annuum
GGTTTCTATTAAATATACTCTTTGAAGTTTAAATGTACATTTGCACATCTCTAACTTTAATATGGTATTACCAAATACCATATCAAATCGAAGTTTAATTTACCGATTACCGAACTACCGAACTAATGTTTATAAGTACGGTATGTGGTATCTATGTTCAAATACCGATTACCGAATTACCGAATCCAAACTTTGAAAATACCGAAGGCCCACCCCTAGTTGGGGAAACCTAAAATTCGAGCTTTTATATTAAATTGTTTGGATTTATGTAATTTTTGATATTATATTTGTTGGCTGAAATGTGCTATATGTGCCTAATTGTTTGTCGCTTTGATATAATTTGAATTGCAGTATAAATTGTTTTCTCTCGCACACCCATCTGAGTTTTCTGAAATACTTTATATTCGAAGATGCGGTATACGCTCCCGAACCTTGAGATACCAGAGATGCGGCAACGTTACTGGGAAGGATTCTCTAGTCACACATGATTTAGGATAGAAAGGACCAATGGTGAGGCCGAAAAACACTGCTAGCGGTAAGTTGTCCCTGCCCGACTCGAGTTGTCCGCTCGTTTTACAACCAGTCTAGACATATACCTCCATCAAGTTAAACCTAGTAGGATTGAAACTTATACATGGTTATCCCTATTGGACTCTGCATTATTTGTATTATGTGCATTTTGGACTTAGTGGAGGCTCGACAAAGGTTTGAATGTCTAAAAGTCCTCTCTTTTAAGACTATCTATTTTCTATGCTACTAGTTGCATTAACTGTCTGGTTGTTTCGAATGTTGATCGGCTTTGAAATCTATTAAAGTAAGAGAAGCTAAAAATTGCTCTCTAAAATCTATTCTTTTTCGAAACCCAAATGAGCTACGAGATTTGCTTTCACAATAAAAGAAAAAACATAGTTTTCTAAATTATCAAGTTTTCTCAAATTGGACGAACTACGTACACTTGATTTACATCTTAATGAGATACGTAGGTAGTCCTCCACGAGTTCGGTGATCCTTAAAAACGAAGGTTGTATTTTATTAAAAAAAAGAAGGTTTTGATCCTTATAAAAAGAAATCAATCAATTCGTTTTCAAAAAATTAAAAAAAAATCATTATTAATAAATTCAAAAAAAAATATTTTCTTTTCATTATTCAAATTAAAAGTGGGTTTCTTCATGTCTCCAGTACGGACATCTGATTCTCATCTCAATGAGATACGTAGGCAACCCTTTTTGGGTTCGGTGATCCTCATTCAAAAAATATTTATTGAAAAAATGGTTGTTGGTTTTGTTCAAATAAATCCTTATACAATTTTTTTTAAAATAGTAAATAAATATTTTTAAAAAAATAATATATATATATATATATATATATATATATATTGTCT
>NW_025887152.1:0-1003 GCF_002878395.1 Capsicum annuum
TCTATTAAATAAGAGAATAGTAAAACCTTGAAATGAAGATCTTCTAAAGAATGAAAGCTCACCACTTCAAGCTAACTGCTGACACCCCAAAATCCTATCACAGTGTAGGAAAAGTAGAAGTATCTCTAGTTCTTGCATCACATGGGGATACAACATTCAGAGATGGTTAGTGGGTTGATCTCTAACATGTAACTCAAGTAAGGGATAAAATAATGCTATGTCAAAACCATAGTAAAATTAACATGCACACAATGTACATACATATATAATCATATTGGGGTAGGGAACAAGGCTTAGCATGAAGAAAAAACATTATCCTAGAATATGTATCTCAACCGTCATAAAAGGCACCCACGAGCTATATGGGTTCAGCTCCCTATGCTGAAAAGGCCCTAGTGCCTATTAGCCACATGGACCGGAGGTATCAAGGAAGACCAGGAAATACCCCTACCCTATGTCAATCTAGTATACAAATATATAGAAATAAACTAAGTGTGTTGTAAGCACACGGTCATCAAGACCAACCCTCACATCAGCAAACATTAGTTTCTAGTATAAGTCCTTCAAGACTCACACATTCACAGCTTAGCTACATAAGCCCCATTAAACCCAATTTTAAAACAACTTTCACATAACCTATTGATTTAACCATGGAATGACACTTTAAGGAAACCACAGGTATCTCATACCCATATGCTTGCAATCTTTCACTTATGCCATTTTAAATACATTCCATCGTATTGGGGGAATGTCACGACCCCCTTTGTTCACTAAATCAAGGTAGGGGAATGGGTCGACCCCTTTTTGTTTATCAAATCCACACAGGGGAATGCCTCTACCCCCGCGGTTCCAATCTCAGTCAAAACACGGGCAACAAGGCCTTCAAATTCCATGTTTAACCTTTTAACCATTTATGCAATGCAATAGTGTGGGTAAGTAAAACCATGTGACAAATTCATAATTTAAAACCAATGAGTTGAGGAAACACAATTTCCAAACCAAT
>NW_025887153.1:0-29755 GCF_002878395.1 Capsicum annuum
TGAATGAACATAAACTCATAAGTACCTGGCATTTTTATTGTGGTCCTCCTTGAGTACACAACCTTATGAGGGAAGAAGAAACTTGGGATAGTTTGATATTTAGACACTTTGAAAAACTTATTTTTACATTTAGTCACAAGTCTTGAAAAATTAGGTGTTTAGACACATTTATGACACCATCCATTCTTACATACAAACCTACCACACAAGTTTTAAACTTTACACTTTAGTCCCCTATCTCATTTATTTAATATTTAATATTTCCCACCTTTTCTTATATTTCAACCATTTTTTCATATTTCTTATTTTAATTTAGAAAATTATTCAAGAAGGCACCAATAGAAGTTCCCTTTTTCACCAATAAGTTTCGATTCCAACCATTTTTCCGACGATAAATTATTCATCACAACTGAAAATCTCCATTCTTCATCATTGCCTCTATTGTTGTTCTATTCTTTTTGAAAAAAAAGTCTAAATTTTTTTTTTCACCATTTCTACTAGCTCGAAAAGCTTTTCAAATCCGCTTAATACCTCGTCATTAGATATATTTCAGTAGTTTAGAAGTCCTAGACATACATTTTTCCATCCCAGAGCTAGGTGGGCAACGATTATATCAAAAAATCAGTCGATTCGCGTCGTTGTACGGACGTATTCATACCAGTGATCGACCATCTATAGACTTAAACTCTGGTCTATTATCGATTAGTGTGATCTATTATGGCAGTAGCAGAGGTAGTTGTCGTGGGTGGTAATTATATAGGTGCGTGGGAGGAGTGTCCCAACTTTTGGAGGTGGAAATCAGCTATAAAGGAGACAATGCCCATCTCGCTGCATCACAAGGGATCGTACAACGACATGGTTCAAAGCGTAATTGAGAATGCGAGCCAAAGAACATTGTGATTAGCTATGTAATGAATGGGTGGGGTAAACTACATCCCACGTTTATAAATAATGATCGTCATGTGTCATTATACATGTTGAATGTCGCTGCCGATGGATCTAGGCCATTATTGAGAATAAATATCATTCCAGGGTCTTCGACAATCCCGCCACCACAGCCGACAATCGACAAACATGATTTATTTGAAGATGAAAGTTTGGATGCTCATCCAATGGATTCAGAAGATGATTCAATGTAATTGGAAGATCCAATTCTCTCTGAAGAAGGGGAGAAGAGTGTGAATTAGGAGCACAAACCAACTACTCCTTCTCCGACGGAACTAATTTTCAGGTAAATCAAACATTTAGCAGTAAAAAGGAGCTGAAATTATTGTTAAATGTAGCAGTTATGAGAAATTCTTTTAATTATGCTACGTTGAAGAGCTACAGCAAATTCCTCAAGGTAAAATGTGTTTGTCCTAGTTGCGGATGGATGTTGCGAGCGAAGAAGCATGAACGCACAGACAGATTTGTCATCTATAAATACGTCATCGATCATAGTTGCGGCATCGAATACGCCACCTGCTGCCATAGAAAAATCACATCTAAAGTCATTACATCGCTGTGTGTGAACATGTATCGCGAAGGAAAGGGTCCGAACACTAGCGAGATTCAGAGGATCATTTTCAAGAACTTGAAAAGTAAACCAAGCTATTAGAAATATTGGCTGGAGGGTGTGATTGCCAAGGAAATGGTTCGAGGGACAGCGGAGCACGGGTAATCCTGCCTGCCCATTTTTTCGTACATGATCAACGCTCTTAGTGTTGGCACTACCTATTCCA
Organism: Capsicum annuum; assembly: GCF_002878395.1. NCBI lineage: Eukaryota > Viridiplantae > Streptophyta > Magnoliopsida > Solanales > Solanaceae > Capsicum > Capsicum annuum. Next base: position 1,722 of record NW_025887153.1, read on the forward strand.
TCATGGTGAACAAGATCATTTGTAGGTTTATGTACTACTTTTTATCGTTGGTCCCTTACATTAGGGGATTCGCCCATATGAGGAAGGTTATTACGGTCGACGGCACTCATTTATACGGCAAGTACGAGAATGTGCTGCTAAGTGCGGTTGCACAGAATACGGAGAACCATATTTATCCCATTGCCTTTTACGTCGTTGACAAGGAGAACGATACATCTTGGACATTCTTCTTTGAGAAGCTGAAGCCTATTATGGTTGATGGACCAGATTTATGCTTTATCTCTGATAGGCATAATAGTATCACCAACGGCATCGCGAAGGCGTACAATTATGCTCATCACAGGTACTGCATGAGGCACCTAGGTAAAAATCTCTGCGTAAATCACCACTGCGGAGAACACCTCTATCTATTCTATAATACAGAAAAGGCATATTCTCCCGAGGAGTTTAGCGACCATTTTATGGAATTCAAGAACTACTGTCCTGAGGCATCCTTTTTCCTCGAGCATGAGCTTGGTTTTGAGAAATGGAGCAGGGCATATTTCCTCGGCAATAGGTTTGACGTGATGACCACAAATATTGTCGAGTTGGTGAATAGTATATTGAGTGATGAAAGGGAGTACCCCATGGCATCTATATTCAATTCGATTACCAAGAGGTTTGATGAAATATTCAGGGAGAGACATGCCTACGACCTCAAATGTAAGGATAACAAATTTGTTCCGACCGCCAAAAAGATCTTAAGAGACAATATGAGTGAGGGTGACTCCTTCTATATGGAGAATATGAGCGGGGGCAAAAGGCAATATACTGTGTTCGGAAGTGGCTGTACGGCCAAAGTCGACCTACTGGAAAAGTTGTGTTCTTGCAGAAAGTTTGACCTGGTCAAAATACCATGCATTCACGCGATGGCCGCTTTGCAATTGAAGCATGGTGAAGATTATGGTTTGAGAGTCTATGATTACTCTTCGCCCATGTATAAAGTGGAAGAGTACCTCCTTGCGTATCCGTAATCAATTAATGTTTTCCCTTTGGAGTCCGAATGGTGCATGCCAAAAGAATTGCTAGACGTGAACATTATTCCACCTCTCATGCTCACCAAGCTCGGAATAAAGAAAACAAAATGCGTTAAGGGCATGGGCGAGACTTTCAAATCAAAGAGGAGAAACAAGTGTTCACTGTGCAAGAGACTCGGGCACAAGAGAACCACTTGTAACAACAACAAATCGTAGTTAGTCTTGTATGAATTTGTGTTTTTGTAAGTCATGACAGTGTATGTATTTTGACAACCCTTCAATTGTCTGATTAATACCAGATTTATCGACTGAACTCTTAGTGTATTATCGATCTTTTTGAAGTATTGCATATATTGTGCGTCCGATCTATTTCTTTTATTCTTTATTTAATACATGGTTTATTATCGATCATATATAAGGTCTATTAAAAACCCTAAATATTCAAAAGTACAGATGCAAGCAGTTGAGCATTTATTATACATCAAAAAAGCTGTTTCAAGTCCAATCAGACTTTGCGTCGATTGGGTATACGCTACCTCTCTTTGATTTCCACCATTGACACGTCTACCAACCAAAGGGCGGGAAGACCAAAGGTTTCTATTTTGGTCTATATAAATACCTATCTACGGCACCCAAAATTCATCTTCATCAATTCAAAATCAAATTAAATCGACGACAAGATGTCAGGCATTCCTTTAAGACCCAGAAGGAAGATCAACCGTAACTATGACCTTCTCCTCCTCCGTAACGACTTCAATTGCCTCTTCTATGGACTGGGGCAGGACAGGGAGCATATCCACCATGAACTCCGATGGATTGCCTATTTTTTACGAGCAATTGTGGAGCGGCTCAACATGGAGCCGGAGGAGATGATCACCCCCCACTATCCCCTTAGTTTTAAGTTTTTTATGTCTTTTTTTTTTATTTTAATGTCATTGCAATGGGAAGCTTTCATGTTTAGGTTTATGTTAGATGAAAGCTTCTGTATTTTTGCACTTTTTGTTTGGATTTTGCTGTAAATATAGGTCTACCATTGCAATGATTAATGAATGAATGAAATATGTTGGTTTTTCCTATATCTGTCTTTCTTTAAATTTTTGTAATTTTAGACTCGTTTAAATTTTTAAAAAATTTCCTCTGTTAGAACATGAATCAAACAGTTGTGAATTAATGGAAAATTAATTTTTGTTTTCTGCATTTTGTGGCACTGTAATTCTTGTTTAGTTTTTGTTTAAGTCTTGTCTTCCTTTAATTCTTGTTTAGTTTTTGTTTCTGGTTTAATTCTTGTTTCCTGCATTTTTTAGCACTGTAATTTTACCATTTTTAGAATTTTTAGAATTTTTGTATGAGATCAAGGTAGAAGATGAACGGGACAGTTGTCAGACGTTTAGGCTAATTAATATACGTCAATGGAAAGCTAATCTGGTCTATCCACGATTATTTTAATTCATCCAAAATTAAATGTATGGTCGATGAAGTTTATTCGATACTTATCTCAATGTCTATGCTCGACCTAATACATAATCGATACGTTAAATAATACTAGTCCATCAATTGTATTCAGTAAATGTCATAGACTGTACGCCTTGTCAATGATATTGTAACGCCCTAATTTTCTGAATTGGAACGCTACACGGTGCTTATGATTTCGAGGGACCACAAGCTAACCCATGACTGATATCAGTACCTATATACTGTAATTCATGACATAATAGTGCGGAAAACATGCACAATAGGCCATAAGGTTCAATTAAAATAATATAACATCCATATGGGAGAAAAATACCCAAAATAACTAAAAACTGGATCTGAAAGCTAAATCTGAGTGTAAATCCAAAAGCCTCTAAGTACTGTCTGAAATAAGAAGCTGAAGGAACATGTCTCCAAATAACTCCATAAAACTGAACTGAAGAAATAAATGAATAAAATAAATAATGTCGTCCTCGAATGAAGAGGACTCACTGCAACTTTGTATGCCGAATGAGACTGCTACTGCTGGTCTGGGACTCGTGCCTCTGAACCTATGGTGTAATATGAAAATAAAGAACCATAGCGCAAATGCGTCCGTACAATTGAAGTACTGAGTATACGAGTGAGGTAGGCTAATGCAAAGGGTTTACATGCATGAATAATACTACTGACTGACTAATATGAACGTAAGAGTACAAACATACCAATATCCTTCTCAAGAATTCAATCGGTAAGGAATGTTTTGATTCGTCTGATAGTTGGGAGTTATTTGAAGCCTTAATATGCATATAACCTACTCATAAAACTATAAAATAACCATGATGTACTATGCATGAGCTTGGTACATGGCTCTAATATTAGTTTGGATTTTTTGGGATATTACAATATCTCTCCCTTGGAAATATTCGTCCTCGAATTATGACCGCTTGAGAGGGGAGAAAAGATAAACGACGCATACACTGATCATGCTCAACTGGAACATGATTTAGGACTTAATTGAATTCTAAGGCATTCTCTGATCAACTGAACTTACTCTAAGGCATCGAATACTAAGTCAGGACCTATGACTGTGGTCTCACTAACTTCAAACCAACTAATCGGAGACCTATATCTCCTATCATAGAGGGCTTCGAATGGAGCCATCTGAATACTGGAGTGAAAGTTGTTGTTGTATGCAAACTCAATCAAAGGTAAGTGCTCATCCCAGCTTCCCTTGAAATCAATTGCACATGCCCTTAGCATATCTTCTAGAGTCTTAATGGCCCTTTCTGGTTGACCATCTGTCTGAGGATGAAACATTATACTGAGATGAACTTGGGTACCAAAACTCTTTTGAAACACTTTCCACAAGTGAGAGGTGAACTAGGTACCTCTGTCTGAGATGATAGATAGTGGAACACCGTGTAATCTGACAAACTCCCTAATGTAGAGTTTGGCGTAATCCTTGGCTGAATAGAAGGTACGAACTGGAAGAAAATGGACTGACTTGGTCATTCTATCTACAATGACCCAAACTGAATTATGCTGATGACGAGTTCTAGGTAAACCCATCACGAAGTCCATGTTCACTTCTTCCCACTTCCAAGTAGGAATGGTGAACTCCTGCATGGAACCACTAGGTTTCTAATACTCTATCTTAACCTGCTGACATGTAGAGCACTTAGCCATAAACTCTGCAACGTCCCTCTTCATCTCACTCCATTAATAGATCTCCCACAAATCATGGTACATTTTAGCGGCCCCTAGATGAATAGAGTATCGTGCACCATGCGCTTCTGCAAGAATTTGCTGCCTCAAGTTATCTACACTGGGAACACACAGACGACCCTGACAATGAAGAGCACCGTCTCCCCCTTAGGTAAAAACCTCTACTTCCTGACTTTGAACTGACTCTTTTAGATTGACAAGGCTAGGATCCCTGTCTTGCTTTTCTTTCACCTCTAAAACTAGAGATGACTCTAAACTACTCTGAACACATACACCACCCTCTAAAGAGCCGACTAAGCAAACGCCTAGTCTGGCAAGTTGATGAATCTTCTGAGCTAATTTCTTTTTACTATCCTCAACATGGGAAAAACTACCCATGGATAGTCTACTGAGTGCATCGGCCACTACATTGGCCTTGACAGAATGATAAATGACACTCATGTCATAATCCTTCAAGAGCTCTAACCACCTTCTCTGATGAAGATTAAGATCTTTCTGGGAAAAGACATACTGAAGGCTCTTATGATCTGTGAAGACGTCTACATGAACACCATATAGATAATGCCTCTAAATCCTTAAGGAAAAGACAATTGCTGCTAACTCAAGGTCATGAGTAGGATAATTCTTCTCATGGGGCTTTAACTGTCTGGAGGCATAGGCTATGAATCTACCATGCTGCATGAGGACACAACCTAAACCTACTTTGGATGCATCACAATATACTACGAATCCATCGAAACCGTCGGGAAGCGCTAAAAGTGGAGCTGAGATGAGTCGAGTCTTCAACTCTTGAAAACTCTTCTCTCAAGGTTCTGACCACTAAAACTTGACCTTCTTTTGAGTCAATCTGGACATAGGAGATGCAATAGAAGAAAATACCTCGACAAATCATCGGTAATAGCCAGCCAAACCCAAGAAACTCCTGATATCTGATGGAGAGATAGGGCGAGGCCAGTTTCTCACTGCTTCAGTTTTCTGAGGATCTACTCTAATTCCATCACCAGAAATAATGTGGCCAAGGAATGCTACTGATCTTACCCAAATTCGCACTTACTGAACTTGGCGAACAAGTAGTGATTCTTGAGAGTCTGAAGAACAATTATGAGATGGTCTGAATGATCATGCTCTGTGCGAGAATAGACCAGAATATCATCTATGAAGACTATGAAGAATATGTCCAAGTACTGCTTGAACACCCGGTTCATCAAGTCCATGAAAGCTACAGGGGAATTGGTAAGACCAAAGGACATGACTAGAAATTCAAAGTAACCATACCAAATATGAAAACTTATCTCTGGAATGTCACATCCTCTAACTCTAACTGATGATAGCCTGATCTGAGGTCTATCTTGGAGAAATAACTGGCACCCTGAAGTTGGTCAAACAAGTCGTCTATCCTAGGCAGCGGATACCTGTTCTTGATCGGACTTATTTGAGCGGACGATAATCAATACACATTCTGAGAGAACCATCTTTCTTGTGCATAAATAAGACTGGCGTACCCCATGGGGATACACTGGGCATAATGAATCCCTTATCTAAGAGATCCTTCAATTTATCTTTCAGTTTCTTAAGTTTTTCTGGTGCCATTCTGTATGGTGGGATAGAAATAGGCTGAGTATCTGGGAGAAGGTCTATGCCGAATCTATTTCCCTTTTGGGAGGAATGCTTGAAAGATCTTCGAGAAAGACGTCTGAATATTCATTAACCACTGGGAATGATTCGAGACTGGAAGATTCTGAACTGGAATTCTTAACATGCACGAGATGATACATACACTCTTTAGAAATCATTTTCCTTGCCCGAAGGTAGGAAATAAAATGACCCCTGAAAGACGAAGTGGTACCTTTCCACTCTAGGACAGGCTCATTCAGGAACTGAAATTGAACTATCCTATTTCTGCAATCGACTATGGCATAGCAAGAATAAAGCCAATCTATGTTGAGAATGACATCAAAATCAGTCATCTCTAACTCAATTAAATCTGATGACATGGATTTTTGAAATATCATAACCGAAAAGTTCCTGTGTACCCGCCGACCTATGATGGTTTTACCCATTGGGGTAGAGACTGAAAAGGGCTCTGCTAAAATTTCAAGACTGATTCCGAAATTGACTGCTATGTATGGAGTGACAAAAGACAATGATCACTTGGGTTTAGCAAAGCATAAACATGAACATGGAAAATCTATAACGTACCAGCAACGACATCAGGAGAATTTTCCTGATCCTGTTGGGTCTGTTTGGGCATTGCCACTAGTAGCACTGGAAGTGTCACCTTGTAGGTTTGGGTGATCGAACTGAGCTATGGAATGATTCTGCTGACCCTGAGGACCTGGATGAGGACAACCCCTAACTCTGTGGCCTTGCTAGCCACAACCAAAACAAATGCCTTGACCCACTCTACACACACCCTGATGGTACTTACCGCAGGTATGACACTGAGGATAAGTGCGGGCACTACTAACACTGCTCTGAGATTTAGAGCCTGGTGCTCTTCCTCTGTTGCCATCCCTGAACTTTGGCACTGGGGCACTAGCGGAGGAAGGGGCTGGAACTTCTGACTTAGGATGAAACTATAAACGATTTCCTCCCTCTGATTTAGGCAGAGCAAACCTAAAATTGCCTGCTCTTGATCTCTTGTTCTACTTCTTCCTAGTCTTAACCTTTTGCTCCTCTATCTATTGAGCATGGGTCATGAGCCTGGCTAAAGTCATATCACTGTTCAACATCACAGACCTACACTTATTTACCACACTATCATTCACCCCTGACACAAACTTGCTCATCTTAGCACTGTTGTCTGCAACCACTGAAGGGCACATTTGGCTAGCTGATTAAATCTAAGAGAATAATCTCTAACTATCATATTTCCCTACCTGAGATTTATGAACTCAAGAACTTTGGCCTCTCTCAGCTCTTGGAGAAAGAATCTATCTAAGAAAATCGTGACAAATTCTTCCGACTCAGCAGGACCTGCATCCTCTAACCTTTCTGCCTTCCACTACTTGTACCAAGTGTGAGAGACATCCTGCAATTGGTATGTGGCTAACTCAACACTCTGAGAAGAAGTGACTCCCATGATATCAATGACCTTCTGGACTTGGTCAACAAATTCCTGAGGATCCTCATCTGGCTTAGACCCAAAGAAGGACAGAGGGTTCATTTAGGTGAAGTCCCGAATCCTAGTTGCTGCTGAATTGGCCGCTGGGTTGGCCGAAACGACTGCTGGTCGTTCATTCTAGGAAGCTACTATCACGCCTCAAATCCTATTGGGGCGGACTGGCACCCATAACCGAGGAGGCCCGGGAGAACCAGCTCATAACCTTATACTTCCCATGAATAACTCTATGACAACCCGAAATTCGAACAGCATCATGTCACATATAAAAGGAAATAATCACCTGTATAAGCTCTAGCACGTATATATATGTATATACAATACTTGGCCGTTGGAGCCATCACGTCTATTAATAAAACACCACCTCGACTATACATTAGGTCTACAAAGCCTTTAGAAAATATGCAAAGTTTAACTATGGTCGGGACACACCCCATGATATAACTAACTTCTATACAATACCAAAAGCTACTGGATATAACACGGAAATCCCCAAAGCAAATTGGATCTCACCAAAAGCAGCTGGATATCCTAGCTCCTACTTGTGCGGTGTATGAGCTGAGGTACCTGTGCCTGCAACATGAAATGCAGGTCCCCCATGGGGGACGTCAGTACGAAATATGTACTTAGTATGTAAAGTTGTAGATAATCACATATGATATAGGAGCTTAATAAAAATTAGGAACAAGTGAATAAATCGTAGTAGGAGTGGACCACACTTACTAGAACTTGTGACAATCTGTACATTGTATTTATTCAATCACATTATCTTCGTTCTTATCATCTTTGTAATCATTACTGTACTGTACTGTGACCATTAGGCTGCCTCTAGTACATATCAACTGGGATTGACCCATGATAGGCTTATGCCCCTGGGATACCACCCATAAATACATAAATAGGGATCGATCCATGATAGGCTTATGCCCCTGGGATACCACCCGATAAGAGAGAACTTCCATCACTTAGTTCAATTAATCTTTGAGATTTTTATTTCGGTCGCCACCGTATTTTTGATACTTTGAAACAATGATACATCAATAAGAGAAAAATAAATAGACCATCAATGCAATAACAATGAAGTAAGAACTCATTGGCACATCAATGAAGTGTTTTGGAGTCATCAATGCCATAACAATGAAGTAGGAACTTATTGGTATATGAATGAAATGTTTTGGAGTCATTAATAGCACATGGATCTTCTTTGAGTAACCGGATACCTTCTGACATTCATTAGTGCAATAAACATGTAAGATTTAGAAAACAAGTAAGTATTGGAATGTCTTGACATCTTGTAGGGTGGAAACAAGTTCATTGGTAACGTAGAACACCATACAAAATCATTATGGATCACATGTTACTAAATAACTTTGGAAACTTTCTTAATACAACAATTGTTCACTTTCATGCCAAAGATATGGTATAGAGTATGCTTTACATACCTAACTATCAACCTTCAATAATAGTCCCAAATGAACTCCCGTCTTTTCGGATTACTTATCTACAATGAACATATATAGCAATCTAGTATTAGCAACCAAACGTCACAATTCAATTATTTGAATTCACCAAACTAGTGGTTAAGTAGTAAGCCTTAATTACACCATAAAGGGTGTCACTTTAACCCTCTTATACTTCTATTACATTCACATGCCATGCATATTCATACAACATCCTCCAATATCAAGTTTGGATTCATTTATCCTTCCAACCAATCCATTAAATCCAATTGAGCCATAGAAATAAATAATCATCAATTCAATAGTATATCACCATATCCATCTTCCATAACTCAATTACTATATCCACCTTCCATAACTCAATTACAATATCCACCTTCCACAATTCAATACAACCAAACCATGCAAAATAGTCCATAACCCTATTTCCATCACCTTTCAATAAAAACCAATACATACAATCCTCTATCACACATATACATATGGAAAAGAACAAAGGCAAATAATAGTCATACCTTAGAATTCACCTCTTGATTATGCAATCCTGTTTGCACAAATAATAGGTGTCGTTCGAAGCTCTCGAGATGACAAACGCAGTTATCGGATTACTTTGAAATTTCTACGGTTGAATCAAAAGTAATTTAAAGGTCAAATTTGGCTAGGGTTTGTTCTTCCTCAATGATTGATGATGAAAATGAGTTTTTGAACTCATATACATGTATATATACACATATTCCCATCCATAATATAATAGGTAATGACCAAACTGCCTTTAAAATTTAAATAATGTCAAATCTGTCCTTTGGTGAACTGTTTTGATAAGCTAAAGTAGATCGACCATAACTCTTTACTACAATATCGGATTTAGGTGAAATTGTTATCTTTGGAAGGATAATTCAAAGGTATTTCATTTCATATAAAGTACGCCACCTAGTTCATCCTGTACAAGGAGTTATGATCGTTTAAAGTTGACCCTAAAAATCTATTTTGATAGACTGAAGTAAAACGAGTATAACTCCTTCCTCAGACGTTGGATTTGGATGAAACCAATTGAATTGGAAAGAATACTCAAAGATCTTTCTTTTCATAGGTTGAAGATCTCCAGTTCATTATATTAAGGGAGTTATGATCGTTCTAAGTTGACCCAAAAACTTGGATGGCCTCAGTAGTTTGTGTGCAGGAAATTTTCCTGCATATTTACTATTCCCAAATATCCCGGCCACCGTTTTATAGTTTTAAACGTACTCGATTATAGTCGAACCTATCCATTTTTGAAAATCTTTATTTCGTTGGAAAGCTTATTCAATAACCTTTGGATGGAACCATCGACGGGCAAATTCTGGTATAAATAAAATAAAAAAATTAATTCCATATAAATAAGACCAATACACGTACTTGAATACGGGGTGTTACATCCTTCCCCCCTTTAGGACATTCGTCCTCGAATGTTAGCGTAGTTATTCAATCGAAACAAGTTTTAGTCCATTATTAATATTCACATCATCACATAAATACTATGCATATATATAAAAAACTTACTTGTTAATGTTCTAATTCTGTTTCTTGAACTTCCTTTTCATCTTTGAACAAATGAGGGTACTTAGATTTCATTGCTTCCTCAGCTTCCCATGTAATCTCTTCCCTTTGACGATTTCTCCAACGTACTTTCACAGATGCTATCTCTTTATTTCTCATCTTCTTAACTTGGGGATCTAGAATAGCAATAGGTACTTCCTTATAGGTAAGATCTTCCACAACTTGCACATCCCCAGTAGAAGTGATATATGATGGATCTCCGATGCACTTTCAAAGCATTGACACATGAAATACTGGATGTACTGATGAGAGCTCTTGGGGTAGCTCTAATTTATATGCAACTTTCCCAAACCTTTGAGTGATCTTATACGGGCCTATATAACGTGGACTCAACTTCCCTTTCTTGTCAAATCTCATTACCCCTTTCATTGGTGATACCTTCAAAAATACCCAATCACCTATAGGAAACTCTAGCCCTCTCCTTCTACTATCCGTATATGATTTATGTCGACTTTGGGTTGTTTTCAGTCATTGCTGAATTACTTTAAACTTCTCTATGGCTTGATAAATAAGATCCGGTCCGAACAAAAGAGTTTCACCCACTTCGAACCATCCTATTGGTGATCTATACTTTCTTCCATATAAAGCTTCATATGGTGCCATTTTGATACTTGAATGATAGCTATTATCGTAGGCAAACTCAATAAAAGGTAAATGATCATCCCAGTTGCCCTTAAAATCTATTACACAAGCTCGTAGCATATCTTCAAGTATTTGGATGGTACGTTCTACTTGTCCATCTGTTTGAGGGTGAAAAGCTGTACTCAACTTCACTTGTGTTCCCAAACACCTCTGAAAAGACTTCAGAAAGTTAGTGGTAAATTGGGTTCCCCGATCTGATATAATAGAAATTTGCACTCCATGTAATCGGACTATCTCTTTAATGTACAGCTTCGCATACTCTTCAACTATGTAAGTGGTCCTAACTGGTAGGAAATGTACAGATTTGGTAAGCCTATCAACAATCACCCATATAGAATCGAACTTCCGGGATGTACGAGGCAAACCAATAACGAAATCCATATTGATCCTATCCCACTTCCAGCTTGGAAGATCAATGCATTGCATATAACCTCCGGGTTTTCGATGCTCAACTTTAACTCTTTGGCAATTTGGACATTCAGCTACAAATTCTGAAATGCTCTTCTTCATGTCATTCCACCAATACATATCTTTCAAATCTTGATACATTTTGGTTGGTCCTAGATAAATAGAATACCTTGAACAACATGCCTCTGTCATAATCTTCTTTCTTAGTCCGTCTACATCCAGCACACACAATTGGTTTTGGCACTGAAGTACTGCTTCTCGCGTAAGCTCAAATGCCTTGGTAGCACCACTCTGAACATTCTCCTTAAGCTGTAATAAAATAGGATCTACATATTGCTTCTCTTTCACTTCCGTTACTAATGAAGATTCTGCAGCATTATGTACGATAAGCTCTTTATCTGAAGTTTCAAGAAGGCAAACTCCCAAACTAGCTAACTGGTAAAGATCTTTAATCACCCCTTGCCTTTCTATAGGCACCATCATAGCCTTACGACTTAACGCATCAGCTACCATATTTGCTTTCCCTATATGGTACAAGATATCAACATTGTAGTCCTTTAATAGTTCAAGCTATCTTCGCTGCCTTAAATTTAGATCCTTCTGATTAACAATATATTGCAAGCTCTTATGGTCATTATATATATCAACATGAACCCCATATAAGTAGTGGCGCCATATCTTTAAAGCAAAAATAACTACTGTCAGCTCAAGATCACGTGTAGGATAATTTTTATCATGTGGCCGCAATTGTCTAGAAGCATATTCTATTACCTTACCATGCTGCATCAATACACATCCTAAACCAATTCTGGAAGTATCACAATACACTGTATACCCTTCGGTGCCTTCTGAAAGTACCAATATGGGTGTAAAAATCAATTTGTTCTTTAAATCTTGAAAACTCTTCTCACATGCATCATTCCGTTGGAATTTGCATGATTTATGGGTTAGCTTGGTTAAGGGTGCTGAAATGGAAGAAAAGCCTTCAACAAACCTTCTATAATAACCGGCCAACCTGAGAAAACTATGAATCTCCGTAGGCATTGTGGGCCTTGGCCAATTCTTCACAGCTTCTATCTTTTGATCATCAACCTTTATCCCTTCACTAGATATAATATGACCCAAAAATCCCACCGACTTTAACCAAAACTCACATTTAGAAAACTTTGCATAAAGTTTACAATCACGAAGAGTCTGCAATGCCTGTCGTAAGTGATTGGCATGGTCCTCTTTTGATCTAGAATAAACTAGAATATCATCTATAAAAAATATCACAAATACATTCAGGAATGTCTTAAACACCCTATTCATTAAATCCATAAACGTTGTGGGTGCATTTGTTAGCACAAATGACATAACTAGAAACTCATAATGACCATACCTTGTTCGAAAAGCTGTCTTGGGTATATCCTTCTCTTTGACCCTCACTTGGTGGTAACTTGACCTCGAATCAATCTTAGAAAAGCACTTGGCGCCCTGTAACTGATCAAATAAATCATCAATTCTTGGGAGAAGATATTTATTCTTAATATTCAACTTATTCAATTGCGGATAATCAATACACATCCTCAGCGAGCCATTCTTTTTGCGCACAAATAATACTGGTGCTCTCCAGGGGGACATACTAGGCCTTATGAATCTCTTCTCTAGAAAATCTTTCAATTGCTCTTTCAATTCTCATAATTCTGCTGGGGCCATTCTATACAGAGGAATAGAGATTGGTTGGGTGCCTGGTATTACATCAATACCAAACTCTACTTCTCGTTCAGGAGGCAAACCTGGAAAATCTTTAGGAAATACATCAAAAAATTCATTTACCACTAGAACAGCGTGAAGAGTTGGTGGCTCCTCTTCTGTATCCCTTACTCTAACTAAATGATATATGTATCTTTTGGAAATTATTCTTCTTGTCTTAAAATAAGAAATAAATCTACCTCTTGGCGAGCCAATTTTACCTTTTCATTTAAGGACTAATTCATTTGGAAAATGGAAATATACCTTTTTCGTGCAGCAATCAATTGTGGCATAACAAGATGCCAACCAGTCCATACCCATGATAACATCAAAATCTACCATTTCTAACTCCATGAGATCATCTATCGTATCACGACCATAAACAGCTACTATACAGTTTTGGTAAACCTTTCTAGCTATAATAGATTCCCCAACCGGTGTGGACACTTCAAATGGCTTAACTAACAGTTCGGGTATTCTTTCAAACTTTTTAGTAACCAATGGAGTAACATAAGATAATGTAGAACCGGGATTAATTAAGGCATATACATCTATTGAAAAGATAGACAACATACCCGTAACCACATCTGGGGAAGCCTCTAAATTCTGTCGATCCGCTAGAGCATACGCATAATTTTGAGCCCCACTAGAACTTGTGGCTCCTCTATCACCTCTAACATGACCCATTGGTTGTGCACCCCTTCCTAAATAAGGCATCGATGATGTTGATACGACAAATGACCCTGTAGGTAGTTCCATACCCCCTATGCCCCTTCGTGGGCATTCTCTCATCATATGCCCTGATATACCACACCAAAAGCAAATATTAGTCCCTAGATGACATGCTCCTAAATGATTCCTTCCACATTTATTACATGGCTCTCGATGAGGTCTCGATTAGCTTATATTCCCTTGCCCTTGGTACTCCACTGTCTGCGAACTCCGACTCTCACTTCTGTGACCAAATTGATTTCTTCTGGACCCTTGGAACTATGGTGGGGTACTAGCTGCAGAATAAGAAGATAATGGCCTAGGTGGTCTAGCAGAAAACTGTGGTCTGAACCTTCCTTGGGATGCCGTGAACTGCCCTGTAGATCTAGCCCTCTTGGAATATCCTCTTTCTACTTCTTGTGTTCTTTTTCTCTACCTCTGATCTTTCATTTTCTGTGCAAAATCTTGGATCCTAGCTATGTCCATATCTTTGTTCAAAGTGGCAATAGTACAATCTCTAACCAGATATGGATCCAGTCAATCCACATATTTATGAACTCTGTCATCCATAGTAGCTACAACATTAGGAGCATATCTCGACAAGGAATTAAATCAGAGACTGTACTCCTTCACGCTCATATTCCCCTGACAAAGATTTAAAAACTGATCTGCACGAGCCTAACGAATCTCGAATGGAAGATAATGATCAAGAAATGCCTCTTTGAACTCTTTCTAAGTAGCTGGGGGTGCATCAATACCCCTAGATCATTTTTAGTCCTTGTACTAATATATAGCCTCCCCTTTGAATCTATATGCCGCTAACTCTACTGTCTCTCTACCCGTTACATGCATAACATCTAAGGCCCTTTGAATTTGATCAATAAAGTCTTGTGGTTCCTCGTTAAGATCTGATCCAGTAAAAGTGGGAGGATCCATCTTAAGAAAATCCTGTGTTCGAAGGCTAGCCACCCTATCTGTACCACTAGGACCCGTGGTAGGAATGGCTTGCCCTTGAGCTTGCCCAGCAACTATACGAGTCAAAAGTTGCACTATATTTCTAAGATCTTGATCGGCAGCATTAATAGGTGGATCTGGGGATATAGTTCTCCTCCCCCTTATTTCTTCCAGAGTGGAAGAAGTTTCTGATGCATGCTCATCTGGAGCCTCACTTTGATTAGCTGGTATAGTGGGTGACTTACTATTCCCCTCTCCGGCAGCCACATCTACTTGTTTACCAGTATTCTTGCTTCTGGTAACCGGCATCATTACTATAATAAGAGAAACAAACGGATTCAGTGGTTAACTATGACTTCAAATACAATATAGGCTCTATCGCACGATCTAAGACATGAAGAAAAAAAAACAATTGCTAAATGTCCATAGCCTCCTATTTATAGATGCGGTGCACGACACACCGATAAATAAAACTCTACGTAGACACGGCTTTGCAGACTCAGTAGGATGAAATTCTCTGATACCACTATTGTCACACCTCAAATCCTATTGGGTTGGACTGGCACCCATAATCGAGAAGGCCCGGGAGAACCATCTCATAACCTTATACTTCCCATGCATACCTCTATGACAACCCGAAATTAAGACAACATCATGTCGCAAATAAAAGGAAATAATCATCTGTATAAGCTCGATCACACATATATATGTATATATAATACATGGCTATTAAGCCATCACGTCTAATAACAAAACACCACCTCGACTATACATTAGGTCTACAAATCCTCTAGACAATACACAAAGTTTAACTAAGGTCGGGATACACCCCGCCATATAAATAACTTCTATACAATACCAAAAGTGACTGGATTTGACACGTAAAGCCCCAAAGCAAACTGGAGCTCACCAAAAGCAGCTGGATATCCTGGCTTATACTTGTGCGGTGTATGAGCTGAGGTACCTGTGCCTGCAGCATAAAATGCAGGTCCCCCATGGGGGACGTCATTACGAAATATGTACTGAGCATGTAAAGATGTAGATAATCACATATGATATAGGAGCTCATTAGAAATCAGGAAAAAGTAAATAAAACGTAATAGGAGTGGACCATACTTACTAGAACTTGTGACAATCTGTACATTATTTTTATTTAATCACTTTATCTTCATTCTTATCATCTTTGTAATCATTACTGTACTGTACTGTGATCATTAGGCTGCCTCCACTAAATATCAACTGGGATCGACCCATGATAGGCTTATGCCCCTAGGATACCACCCATAAACACATAATAGGGATCGACCTATGATAGGCTTATGGCCCTGGGATACCACCCGATAAGAGAGAACTTCCATCACTTAGTTCAATTAATCTTTGAGATTGTGTCGCCACCACATTTTTGATACTTTGAAACAATGATACATCAATAAGAGACATATAAATAGACCATCAATGCAATAAAAATGAAGTAAGAACTCATTGGCACATCAATGAAGTATTTTGGAGTCATCAATGCCATAATAATGAAGTAGGAACTTATTGGTATATCAATGAAACATTTTGGAGTCATTAATAGCACATGGATCTTGTTTGAGTAACCGGATACCTTCTGACATTCATTAGTGCAATAAACATGTAAGATTTGGAAAACAAGTAAGTATTGGAATGTCTTGACATCTTGTAGGGTGGAAACAAGTTCATTGGTAACGTAGAACACCATACAAAATCATTATGGATCACATGTTACTAAATAACTTTGGAAACTTTCTTAATAGAACAATTTTTCACTTTCATGCCAAAGATGTGGTATAGAGTATACTTTACATACTTGACTGTCAACCTTCAATACTAGTCCCAAATGGACTTCCCGTCTTTTTGGATTACTTATCTACAATGAACATATATATCAATCTAGTATTAGCAACCAAACTTCACAATTCAATTATTTGAATTCACCAAACTAGTGGTTAAGTAGTAAGCCTTAATTACACCATAAAGGGTGTCACTTTAACCCTCTTATACTCCTATTACATTCACATGCCATGCATATTCATACAACATCCTCCAATATCAAGTTTGGATTCATTTATCCTTCCAACCAATCCATTAAATCCAATTGAGCCATAGACATAAATAATCATCAATTCAATAGTATATCACCATATCCATCTTCCATAACTCAATTACTATATCCACCTTCCATAACTCAATTACAATATCCACCTTCCACAATTCAATACAGCCAAACTATACAAAATAGTCCATAACCCTATTTCCATCACCTTTCAATAAAAACCAATACATACAATCCTCTATCACACATAAACATATGGAAAAGAACAAAGGCAAACAATATTCATACCTTAGAATTCACCTCTTGATTATGCAATCCCGTTTGCACAAATAATAGGTGTCGTTTGAAGCTCTTGAGATGACAAACACAGTTATCGGATTACTTTGGAATTTTTACGGTTGAATCAAAAGTAATTTAAAGGTCAAATTTGGCTAGGGTTTGTTCTTCCTCAATGATTGATGATGAAAATGAGTTTTTGAACTCATATACATGTATATATACACATATTCCCATCCATAATATAATAGGAAATGACCAAAATGCCTTTAAAATTTTTATAATGTTAAATCTGTCCTTTGGTGGACTGTTTTGATAAGCTAAAGTAGATCGACCATAACTCTTTGCTCCGATATCGGATTTGGGTTAAATTGTTATCTTTGGAAGGATAATTAAAAGGGCTTTCATTACATATAAAGTAGGCCACCCAGTTCGTCCTGTACAAGGAGTTATGGTCATTTGAAGTTGACCCTAAAAATCTGTTTTGATAGGCTGAAGTAAAACGAGTATAACTCCTTACTCAGACGTTGAATTTGGATTAAACCAATTGCATTGGAAAGAAGACTCAAATATATTACTTTTCATAGGTCGCATCTCTCCCAGTTCATTATATTTAGGGAGTTATGATCGTTTAAAGTTGACCCAAAAATTCGGCTGGCCTCAGTAGTTTGTATGCAGGAAATTTTCCTACACATTTACTATTCCCAAATATTCCGGCCACCGTTTTATAGTTTTGAACGTGCTCATTATATCCGAAACCTATCCGTTTTTGGAAATCTTTATATCATTGGAAAGCTTATTCAATAACCTTCGCATAGAACCATCGACGGGCAAATTCTGGTATAAATAAAATAAAAAAAATTAATTCCATATAAATAAGACCAATACACGTACTTGAATACGCCAATACATGTACTTGAATACGGGGTGTTACTCTTTTCTAGAATAGCGAACACAACTCTGGGGATCATCCTACAAACTGAGCAAGAGCGGTAAATGCGATCCTGAACTCCGTATGAGAAACATATTCGCCCAAAGGATCTTCAGGCTGAGGAGCTGGCTGATTTCTTCTCTTTGGAGGCATTTTTCTGAAATAAGAGAAGAGCGGATTGGACTGAGAAACTGACTTGAAATCATGTTTACTAGCACGACATGAATACTGAAAGAAGGGAAACTGTTCCTAAAATATCATATAGCCTCCTGTACATAAATGTGGTGCGCAACACACCCATGTACAAGACTCTATTAGATGCGGCTTTCAAACTTCCTAGGACTGTATTAAACCTTAGGCTCTGATACCAAGTTTGTAACGCCCTGATTTTCTAAACTGGAATGCTACACGGTGCTTATGACCTCGAGGGATCACAAGCTAACCTATGACTGATATTTGTACCTGTATACTGCAATTCATGACATAATAATGCGGAAAACATGAACAATTGGCTATAAGGTTCAACTAAAATAATACAACATCAATATGGGAGAAAAATACCCAAATCAACTGAAAACTGGATCTAAAAGCTAAATTTGAGCATAAATCCAAAAGCCTCTAAGTACTTTCTGAAATAAGGAGTTAAAGGAACATGTCTCCAACTAACTCCATAAAATTGAACTGAAGAAATAAATGAATAAATCAAATAATGTTATCCTCGAATGAAGAGGACTCACTGCAACTCTGTATACTGAATGCGACTGCTACTGCTGGTCTAGTACTCGTGTCTCTGAACCTATGGTGTAACATGAAAAGAAAGACCATAGCACAAATGCGTCAGTATAACTGGAGATCTGAGTATACGAGTGAGGTAGGCTAATGCAAAGGGTTTACATGTATGAATAATACTACTGACTAACTGATATGAACATAAGAGTACAAACATACATACATAGTAACTAAGATCATGAGTACGTGATGGCTAAATTTGTACGCTAATACATGGCTAGAACCGTAGTTCTGATAACATGGATGATTGTATCTGACAATCCTGAATCCGGTTGAACTTTTTGAGTTCCATGCTATAACTAAATTTGGCCGTATCTAACAGTCTTGGTATACTGATATCTGAAGAACTGTCTGAGTTCTCTCACTAGACTGATACTAAAACTGTGGGAGGTAGTTGTTTAACCGAATGCCCCATATGTGCCATTATGGGTAAGATGGGATCCAATCTCTGCCCTAACTAGAAGGCTGTCAATACAGCGCCACTGGTAAGGACAACATGTGAGAAACCCTCATATAATAAGTAACTCTAGTGAGAATGGTGGAAACCCTCATATAACAGGTTAAGCCATCTCATCTACCCTCATATAACAGGCTGTGATGTCTCAACCTGTGCTGGCTACGTAGTTTTGTAACGCAAGGATGACTACTAAGAATCATACCCTTATATACAGGTGAGTTCCCATCCTTGGGTTCATTCAGTGCTAACTCCTACTCCCATCTGAAGAGACTAAACATGATTCAAATGACTGTACATGGACAGATTAACTGACTTCCGTTGACTGACGGAGTAGTACTATTATCTGAGAGTTAACCGGGATCATGAGATTTCTGAGGTTTCCTGAGTCACATGACTGGCTGAGTTCTATAGATTATAGCTTAACTGAGATTATCGCAACAACATGACATGGATCTAGGCACACAACTATGTTTTTCGGGTACGAATACCCTCAGGACTCAATAGAATAAAACTGACACACATGACATGACTTGATCGCAAGATTGGATTCTACAATTCGCTATATCATAAGTAGGGGATCGTATACTTCATGTATTTAATCAACACCTCAAACATGGTAGGAAAAGCATGGATATAATTCACACATAAAATTCATATTTCCATCATCATACATACTTCATGTCATCACCATAAGAATACATAAATAGCATGGGCATTCATATTAAAGTGTATTGCTAACATGGACTTGTCATTTAGATATCATGAAATCATGTAAATATGAACTTCTAACATAGTAGGCATTTTATCAAACACCTTACATGCATTTTTTAAGGAATAGGTGGATTTCAAACACCCAAAGTTCATGATTTTCAACCAACAATCACACATATTCTATGAAAAACATCCTTAGATATCATATTGAAACTTGAACAACAATCATCAACATGTACATGCTTATATCACCACAAAAGTTTACAAAATAACATTTAAAAGTATGATTCTTAAACTCTATGAACGAATTGAATCCATAGATGAACACTACGCATACCTTAAAGCTTGATCTTGAAAGAGATCTAACGTTTCTGAAGGTTCCTGAAGAAATCCTTAGGCTTGCCCTTGATTTTTCTTGACTAGGGTTTAACCCCTTTGGGAAAGAATGTTCTTGTTCCTGAGGAGATGATCTTGAGAAGAAACCCTAATCTTGTGGTTGAAAGTGTATGAGAGAGCTTTTTGAGATGTTTTAAATAAAGAGAATGGAAGATAATACGTTCCTTGAGGGTTATAAGTCGTGGAAAGTGAAGGAAAAAGACCAAAATACCCTTATAAAATAAATTCCCAGTTGCTGAAAATAATAGCTGACGATATTTGTGACAAGGCATCAAAAACATGGTAAGCCATAAAAAATATCATCACACAGAAGCTGGAATTAATGGTTTCTACCTAAGTTTGACGACCTTCGTGGTAGGGCGTCACAAATGTGGTAAGCTACCACGAATGTCATCACTTAAAAGCTGGTTTCTGCCTAAGGCTGACGACCTTCGTAGTAGGGCATCACAAATATGGTAAGCTACCACGAATGTCGTCATACAGGAGCTGGATTCTTCCTAAGGCTAATGACCTTTGTGATAGGGCATCACAAATGTGGTAAGCTACCACGAATGTCGTTACTTAGGAGCTGGTTTCTGCCTAAGGCTGACGACCTTCATGGTAGAGCGTCAAAAATGTGGTAAGCTACCACGAATGTCATTATTTAGAAGCTGGTTTCTACCTAAGGCTGATGACCTTTGTGGTAGGTCATCACAAATTTGGTAAGCTACCACGAATGTCATCACACTATTTCCAGCCTGACATGCTGGAGTAAAATAGGAACAACTCTTTGCTTCGATATTGGATTTAGGCAAAATTGGTATCATTGGAAAGATAATTCAATTATATATCTATTGATAGGTTATGAGATAAAAAATTCCAAGTATAATGCGAGATATTCTTGTTTGAAGTTGACTATACCAATATCCTTCTCAAGAATTCAATCGGTAAGAAATGTTTTGATTCGTCTGATAGCTGGGAGTTATTTGAAGCCTAAATATACATATAACATACTCATAAAACTATAAAATAAATATGATGTACTATGCATGATCTTGGTACATGGATCTAATATTGGTTCAGATTTTTTGGGGTATTACAGATATACAGTACTGGTATATTGCCATTAGTAGCATATTTGAAAAATAAAAAGAAACAATTAATCAATAAAATAATAAATAATTAGATTTGATGAAATTAAATAATCTTGAATAAATCACGTGATAGTATGAGAGTTTGAATAAATTAGATAAGGTGATCAATGATGTGTGAGGATGGGTAGTGATGAACAAATGAATTCCTCACACCATACTTCTCTTTTGTTAAACATTACCCTAATGATGTTGGTTATTCAACCACAACTCTTCACCATACATCTTGTTTCAGCACTTTCAGTTTATGTGGACTCTCATACGATCACATGACTTGTTTAGGCTCGTTTGATTGCATAAAATTCAATTACTTATTATTTTGTTAATTAAATAATCCTTTTCAAAATATATGCTAGTCATGGTCTATAAATGTGCGTCATAGTCTAGTTCATGTATTAATGAAGTTGTACTAAATCTATGCTAGACTAGGATTAGTTTTGTACTCGGCCTAATATAGTCTATCATAGACTCGTAACTACCTCCACTAATAAATAACTAGACTATAATATTTATTCATAGACCATAACTAGCACATATTTAAGGAGGATTAATTAATTAATAGAATAATCAATAATTGAATTTTATGCAATCGAATGAGCCTAAATAAGTCATGTGATCGTATGAGAGTCCACATAAATATAAAGTGGTGATCAATGACGTGAGGTGATGAGTTGTGGTTGAACAAATGAATTCTCCATAATATAATTGTGCTTTGGGTAACCATTGCCCCATGCATGTTTGTTGTTCATCCACTACCCATCCTCACACCTCATTGATCACCTTATCCAATTTACATGGACTCTCATATGATCACATGACTTCTTCGAGCTCCTTTACTTGCATACAATTTAATTATTTATTATTTTTTTAATTAAATAATCCTTCTCCAAATATGTGCTAGTTAAGGTCTATGAATATGCAGCAGCCTCTAGTGAGGTTACTAAGGAATTAGCTCTTAGTATATGCTAAACTATCTATCTATTCTGTAAATCATCTACCATAAGTCTGAGAAGGCATCGATTATTAATAAGGTCTATGAAACATGACCAGCAGTAAAAAATAATCCAAATGTCAGATTTTTACAACGGTAATAAAGTACACGTCAAATCAACACCCAACGATAATATCTCACTTTTTCTTCTATAAAAGGAAGGTTATTTTTGTGTTAGCACTCTCATATTTTTTGTATTTAATTTTTGTGAACAACTACAATGTCTCAACCATCCCAAAAATCAAATGTAAAAGTGTCCTACATATGTTATTGTGGCAATCCAGCTGTTTTTAGGACGTCACGCACCGATGGAATACAGGTCGAAAATTCTTTATTTGTGCTGTTGGAAAGGATAATTGGGGATGCTCTTTTTTTAAGTGGCTTGATGAAGACTCACCGATGAGCAGCTCATCGATATCAAATTTTTGAGGTGCTTCTTCCAAGTTTCATATACTCTAAAGGCTTCGGGAATCCAAAGAAAATAGAGATTTACTCATGAAATTGCTAAAAGAAGCCAAAAAGCAAAGGGATTACTTGAAAGGATCACTAAAAGAAGTCAAAATGGAGAGGGATCAAGTAAAGCAAAGGCTGATTTTGGCCGAGGAAAAAGAGAAAGACCTAAAAAATTTATTGTATGGTTTGTTATTGTTGTTGGCTTTCTGGAAAGGTGTAATAGGGATATAGAAAAATGAATAAATATATATAAGGTTTCTTAAATCAATCCTAGGTGTAATCTATAATTAATAGAGAATTATGTCTACGTCTTTTATCATCAACCTCTATAAACCATGATAGTTAAGGTAAGTAAATATATGAATTACTCAATTGATAGTATGTTAAGTCTATAAATTATAGTGAATAACTTCTATTATGTTTCCAATCAAACACTATAAATTAGGACAACAGCTGAACTGGTAACGTAATGTAGCCAGCTGTTTAATCTAATGAGACAATGGAATAACTGAACATTATTTCATCAGTAAATGCCATCATTAACATGTCAAATATATGTAATTCATCCATAAAGAATAAATCACTAAAAAAATATGTCAAACATATGTAATTCAACTATCCATAAAGCAAATCACTAAAAAAAATAAATCAGTAAGAAAATTGTTTGTTCCAAATCCACAAAACTAGTTTTCTTGATTGAGTTCCGCAACAATGGCCACCACATCCATTTCTTTTTCTTCCTATTTTTTCTCCTCTTCTTCAACTTTTTTCTTCTCATTTTCCTTCTCTTCTTCTTCTTCTGCTGATTTCTTCTCTTCTCCAATGTTTTCAATCTCCTGTTCGACAACTAATTCTTCTTCAACTGTCTTCTCGATTTTGTCTTCTTCTTCTTCTTCTGATTTCTTTTCACCATCTTCTTTTCTTTTCTCCTCATTTTCTTCTTCTACTTCAGCTGTTATCTCCTCATCTTTTACTTCTTCTTTTTCAACTTCTGCATTCTTCTCTTCCATTTCTTTTTTTCTTCTCTTCTTCACCTTTTTCATCTGCTGCAGCCATGTCCATCACTACGACTACAAGTTCTTTGAGGTTTACTTGATGCTGGCTAAGAGGGGGCTTGTCGAGGTGCACTTTATTATTTTGAAAGAATTACTAAACATATGCAATAAAATTAAATTAGAAGAGCAAAAAAATAAATTAATTTACCTTCTTCTTATTCTTCTCAATTTTACTCAACCTCTCATCTCTAACAAAAGAAGCAATATCCAGTAGACTTTTCTCGAGCAGTGCAACGCGCTCGCACAGGTCATCGTCATTAGAAGCGTCTGGTGAAGTTTTGAGTCCACTTGAACCAACATGATCACAAGCGCGTGGTGGACTCAAAACATAATGGTTGCCACCCAAATCTTCATCTTCGGCCACTACCTCTACTGATGAAGTTAGGACAGTCATGCCTTTTAGCTGCGCCTTCAACACATCGATGGACGTATCCTTAACTTCGTCCGTGTATGGCTTATAAGTTTTCATATATCTCTGCTCCATCTCACGGACAGTAGGGGTAAGGTACGGGTGCATAATCTACAAAAAACAAAAATAAATTACAACACATTTGTGTAGACACCTAATTTCGTTCCTCCCCGATTATGTTTTACCTAATTTTACCTTATCCTATCGTGTACCCTCACCCGTGTGATAATCCCTCCACAAAATGACAAAAATAACAACCCCCTAACTAATTTTATTTTATCCTAATATTCTAACAACCCACCCAATTAAAAAACAACACCTAATTACCCTATCCTAACAAACTCTACCCCACCTCACCACTACCCCCTATCCCACGTGACCCCACCCTCACCTCATATATACACGATTCTACTCACACAAAAGGGAGATATTCAGAGTGAAAGGGATTAAGAAAAAGGAGAACATTCCAATTTTCTTTTCTTCTTCATAGATACACCCACACAGAATTCCTCTTCCATTTTTTTTCCCTGAAGCACACAGCAATACACATCCATGGAGACACGCGCGCACACACACTAGTGAAAAGGAAGAGAAGTGGAGAAAATAGGAGCAAAGCAAAACGAAATCGAGAGTGAAAAAGTTTGTGCGGAGTCACTGTTCTGACGGTAAGCACGTCGCTGGTGACGACCGGATCCTTTTATCTGCTGTCATCCATCTTCTTTTCTCCTATTTGTCGACAATACCAAGCTCACTAGAGCTCCGGTGTAGTGAAAACATGGCGTCCAGCCCTTTGTTCCATCCAAATCCACGTCAAATCATTTTTTCGACCTCGAAATCTAGTCTATTTTCATGCTTGTCATCATCGTCTGCATCGTCGGAAGGGAAATAGTGAGATCGACAAGAGATTGAGAAAGATCAGAGAAAGAGAGATTCGAGTGGAAAAGAGATTCGAGTGAGAGAGAGATCAAAACAGAGAGAGGGATCGAAAGATTGGGAGCAAAGCATAAAGGAGAACCAACTGGGAAGGAGGGTGGTGCGATTGGATTTCGGCAACGTCCACCGGAATCATGGTTGTGTTCGGTTCTGTTTGAAATCAGGTCGGGCACGGGTTTTGGTTTTGCATTCTGTTCTTGGTCAGTCATTATTTTGGACTACATTTTGTCGTTGTTCTTTCTGAACTAGGCGAATCGGTCGTTTGAATTTGGTTCCGGTGAAATTAGTTGTGGGTTTTCATTATTACAACATTTCGGTCTAATATGGTGATTAAACCGAGTTCAGAATTGAAGTTGTTGGTCGAGTTTGGTGTGGCTCGTTATTGAGGTTCGATTCGAGGTTTTTCGATGCGCGGATTTTGTCTTTTAATTAACTGATATTTGGAATAAAGTCATCATCGAGGTCTAATTCTACTCTTTACCTCTTTTGTTTTATGGTTACTGGTATCCGATGCATTAATTCTAATATTGTGTGTTAGTTGACTCGTGATGATGTGAATTATTATTGTTCTGATTTGGTATTTTAATTCCCTTGATTATGGATTGATTATGGATTATGTGATGAGATGATATCTTGTTTGGAGAATTAAGATTGATTGTTTGGGGTGGAATTAAAATTGACAAAAGTGAACATTAGTTTATGTTAATTCATTGATAGTCGCTTAATTCGCGATAAGCATTGACTTGATTAAATTCGATAGTGTCATGATTTTAGGTCGCTAATTGGATATACAAATAGTAGGTTCGGGTAGGCAAATTTAGGCATGGTGGATTGAAGACATGTTTGAAATATGTGTTGGAATGGTTTTTTTTTATCGCATTTAATTCAATTGTATAATTTGGCTGGGGAATGCCTCGAAGTATCTATATATATTTATTCACCGGGGAATGCCCCGAAGTACCTTGTACTTGGAAGATGTTCGTGGTGAAGTCCTGAGGCGTCGGGTGAAGCGGTAGAGCGTAGTATAGGATTAGTCTAGGGTAGAATAGATTTATATTTCCGCATTATTTATTTTTGGACTGTATAATTGGACTGGACGTTACATTTTTGGATTGTTTTGTTTTGTTTATGGTTTGATTATTTTGCGTGCTTTTGTGTGGTTTATACATTTCGTAGTGCCAAAATAGTTGACACACTCTACCAAGCGACCGTGGTTGAACCACGGGATCGAGGGGTGCCTAACACCTTCCCCTCGGTCAACAGAATTCCTTAGCCGAAGTCTCTGTTCGCAATACAATTTAAAGAGTCAAATGGTTTTGAAAAGGATTTTTTCAATGGTGACTTGGCACACCAGATTATGCCAAGTGGCGATTCTGAGTAAAAAATGTAAATAATCCTTTTCCAAAACAAATTTTCATTTCTTGTCACTTAAATAATAAAACCCTTTCGAACTAAAAAATATAATTCTTTTGGAGTACGTTAAAAGGGGTATGATAGCTCTGGCGACTCTGCTAGGATAGTATGAGCGCTTATTTTTGGAGTCGTATCGGCTTTGTTTGGTATTACGAGTGTATAAGCATTGTTTGTGGTTATTGGTTGTGTTATTTTCACTTTTGTGCATTTTCGTGCTCTTTGTTTATAGTATTTATCCTATGTGTTACCGTTTTATATCTGTCATCTTGAGTCCACCCCCGGCCTTGTTTCTGCAACAAGTCCGTAGTACACGTGTTGTACATAACCTCTAGTTGGGTCACCCTTATTTTAGGAGGGAGCCATCGGTGTTATGGAGTAGGTGGAAAGCAAAACAGCCACTATCGACCATACGCTCCCCCGAACATCCTGGTTAGTGAACCACAACGTAGGTCAGCCTTTAGGTCATGCTTATGTGCATCATACGAAGACCTAGCAGGACCCACATGGTCCTTTGTAGGAGACTCCCCTCTAAAGCATCCCTACGTGCTAACTGTTGCATTTTTAAGGATAACGTGGTCATTTGACGGACTGATTTTTGAAAAAAGAAAAAAAAAAAGAAGAAAAAAAAGAGAAAAAGAAAAAAAAATTAGAGTAAGGTGCGTAGGCAAAAACGAAAAAGAAAAAAATAGAAAAAGTGAGTCGAAAGGAATGAAAAAAAGAGAAATGTCGTAGTTTATTTTAGAATTCTTTATGGCTTTGGTTCTTCACAATCCAAAAACTCAAAAAGATTTTTTTTACGTTTTACATTTGTCTTCTCAAAGTACCGTAAATTCAAAAAAAAAAAGAAAAAAAAAGTTTTGTTTGCCTTTTCTACTTATTTGTCAAAAACAAAAATACCAAAAGATTTTTTTTTCTTCATAATTGGTGGTGTCAGTTTTAGTTAAAGTGTCTAGCTGAAAATCCAAAAGTTTTTTTTTTCGTTTGTTTTTGGTAGTGTCTCTTAAGTTAGGGTCAATTTATTAGTTAATTGTTAATTGTCCAATCTGGATGAACTACGCACCCTTGATTCTCCTCTTTCGGGATGTGAGATACGTAGGCAGCCTATTGTTGGTTCGGGGATCTTATTTAAAAATTTAAAAAAAAAAATGATTTTCTTCACTTTTTATTTAGAGTAGGTGTTTCATACATATCTTG
>NW_025887153.1:32755-40433 GCF_002878395.1 Capsicum annuum
ATTTTTCCTCTTTTAAGGAAAAACAAAAGCCATAAAGAATGATAAAATAAAGGTAGATAACGAGAGAAAGGAAAAGAACAGAGATGGATATAAAAAATAATAATAATAATAATAATAAGTGTAGAAAAAAAAGTGTAGACAAAAATCAGGATGATGTTAAAATGACCTCGCTACCCTCAAAAGCTGGTAAAAATGAACATGAATATAGGATAATTTTACCAATGTGATTCCCATGCTTGTTGTGTGCCCTAATCCTAACGGATGTCGTCTTTGATGAGCATGTTCTTTCAGATAACAGTGGTAGGTTTGCAACACTCTGGCTAGTCACGCATACTTCACTAGATCTAAAGCAAAGTTCGCCATTACTAGCAGGGAGATTGAAAATTCGCTCATTGAGCCGGAGCAGGATCACAGGGAAGAAAAGTCTGAACACAATGATGAGGTAGTAAGGCTCAGGCAACAATTGATAGATTTACACCAGGCATGGGCCAGCAGAATGCCTCCTCCGCTCCCTGAAGGTCTTGGGAATATCTCTAATTGCCCACCGCTCTCTCAGGTGCCATTTTCTGCTCCTACTGAGTCACCTGAGCACGCACCAGGATTCACTCTGCGGCATTATTATCCTGGTAGCTCTGGTGTGCCTTGGCAGCTCCCCAATCAAGACCCGCTGCTCAGCCAGCGCCACCAATCACATCGGTATTCATGGCTCCGCCACCACATGAAACTCCCATATATGCTTGCATCCCACAATGAGACTTCCTAGGTCTGCCAGTGAGCCAGTACTGAAGGTTTTAAATAGTCAGTATTATGCCTCGGAGCCTACTTTGCAAATGAATAAACCATATGGGTACACTCAGCCACCTGCATTTACATTTGATACAGATAAACCTGTCGCAGCAGAGGAACAGGATATCATAGCCCAGAAATTGAAAAGTTTAGAACAGGCAATGAGGAATTTGTAAGGAATCGGAGATTATAGGAGTGTTTCCTATAAAGATCTTTGCATGTTCCCAGACATCAACCTCCCCCTCGATTTTAAGATGCCTAAGTTCAAGAAGTATGCAGGACATGGTGATCCTGTGGCACACTTAAGACGTTATTGCAACCAGTTGAGGGCTGCAGGAGGAAAGGAAGAACTGCTCATAGCCTTCTTTGGCGAGAGTCTTTCAGATCTGGCCTCAGAATGGTTTATCGATCGAGACATTGATAAATGGAACAGCTGGGATGATTTGGATTCTGAATTTGTTCAATATTTTCAGTACAAAATCGACCTGATTTCGGATGAAAAATCCTTGGTCAACATTAAGAAAAAGAGCACTGAAGGTTTTAGGGAATACGCAATAAGGTGGCGTGAACATGCCGCTAGGGTAAAGCCTCCAATGAAAGAAATTAAGTTAGTAGAAGTTTTCATTCAGGCATAGGACGAGACCTATTTTCAACATTTACTTCCGGCAATGGGAAAGTCTTTTATGGATGTCCTCAAAATGGGGGAGATGATAGGGGACGGAATTAAGACCTGCCGAATAGTGAGTTTTGCCGTATTAAAAGCCACCACACAAGCAATTCAAGGTGGATCTGGCGCATTTGGAGGTAAAAAAAAAGAAAAAGGATGTAGCGACTATCGTAGCTGGAACCCATTCCTATCCCAAAAGATCACCTCGCCCCTATCTCCAAGCCCAAGCCCAAGTCTACGCCCAAGCTCCATATATTCCTCCTCACCATTACTACCTTCCATAAAACCCTTTATATTCTATTCCACCACCCCCGTACCCAGTATATAGCGTACATCCA
Source organism: Capsicum annuum (assembly GCF_002878395.1). Classification (NCBI taxonomy): domain Eukaryota; kingdom Viridiplantae; phylum Streptophyta; class Magnoliopsida; order Solanales; family Solanaceae; genus Capsicum; species Capsicum annuum. The sequence continues at coordinate 34,547 of NW_025887153.1, forward strand.
TATGCCCAAATCCCTTCTTACCCGCAATGGCATGCACAAGCTCCACAAAATCACCCATCCGCTTCACTAAATTATCAAAACCCCTCCAGACCCAGTTTTCAGCCTAGGCCCGAGTATAAAAAGGAGAAGGCAGTCAAAAATCAATTCACACCTCTTGGGAGTCATATGCTAGCTCGCTTGATAGGTTGAGAAAGTTGAAGGTTTTGAGCCCAATTCAAGGAAGGCTTTCAAATCCACCGCCGAGGAATCTCAATTATTCTTTAAGGTGTGCGTACTGTTCTGATATGCCAGGCCATGATATCGAGAAATGCTGGTATTTAAAGAGAGCTGCCCAAGATTTAATTGACACAAATCAGATGCTTGTCCAGGCCCTGAAGAGTCCAAACATTAACCAGAATCTGTTGCCAACCCATGTTGAAGCCAATATGTTAGAATTGATATATGATGGAAAGAGTCTTTGAGGGGTTATAAGCCTATTGTAAAGATACAGACCATTGAGGAGAAATTGGTAAATGTAGCAGAATCTTTGAAAGCAATGTCATTAAACCGGGAAGGAATAAGAGAAGATAAAGCCCTAGAAAGAACAAAGAAGCCCCTGATCACATTACAAGTCACTAGAAGGTATGTTGATTTAAGCTAGGATAAACCCAAGTTGACGGTAGTGGGAGCTTTGAGTCAGCCCATCTTGACGGTGAAAGGAGCACTGACAGCGCCTATTGTCCTCAAACCGGTGATCCAACCTCCGATAGTTGATACGAAAAGGGTTCCCTAGAATTATGGGAGAACTGTGATGACCTATCATGGTAAAAAAGTTATGGAAGATATAGATGAGGTAGGGGGTTTGACTAGGTCAGGAAGATGCTTCGTGCCTGAAAGCTTAAGAAAGTCCAAGCCAACGGTGAGTGTACCATCATCCATCAAGAATCCTATCACCAAAGAAGAAGCCAAAGAATTTTTAAAAAAGATGAAATTTCCAGAGTATTCAATATTAGACCAGTTGAAGAAAATCCCTGCTCAAATTTCCCTTTTATCTTTGTTGTTGCACTCTAAGGAGCATCGTGATGTTTTACCAAAGGTATTAAATGAAGCATATGTTCCAAGGGAGATTACAATCAACCAACTTGAGAAAATGGTTGGAAAAATCTTTGATGTCAATCAGATCAGCTTTTCTGAAGATGAATTGCCTGTTGAAGGTACAGGGCATAACCGGGGCCTTTACATTACAGTGAAGTATGGAGATTTTTACGTCACTCATGTTATGATTGATGGAGGTTCAGGTGCAAATATTTTCCCTATTTCTACTTTGCAAAATTTGAATATTGGTGATGACAGGATCAGGCCTAACATATTAAATGTTAGGGCTTTCGATGGTGCAAAATCAAATTCCATCGACGAAATAGAACTAATGTTGACCATAGGGCCTATTGAGTTCGCCATAGAGTTTCAAGTATTGAATGTAGACTCCTCTTACAATATGTTGTTGGGAAGGCCGTGGATCCATAAGGCCAAGGCGGTTGCCTCTACATTGCACCAAATGATTAAGTTTGAGCATGACAGGCAAGAAGTAGTTATTCATGGTGAAGGAGATTTGTTCGCCTACGAAGATTCTCCCTTGTCTCTTATTAAAGCAAATAATGTAGAGGAGACATTCGTATATCAAATTTTTAATACAGTGCCAGTGAATCGTATCCTTGAATGACAGGTTATACCGGGACCGCAATTGTCTTCTGCTTCTATCATGATGGTGAGTGAACTTTGGAAATATTGATTTGAGTCAGGAAAGGGTTTGGGAGCATCTTTGCATGGTATAGTTCATCCCATATGTTTGAGTGAGAACGTGGGCACGTTTGGTCTGGGATTTGAGCCTACGGCTGAAGATCTGAAGAAAGCCAAGGGAAGAAAGAAGGAAACATGGTTACTCCCTCGCCCAATGCCACTACTCAGTGAATTATTTGTTAAGAGCGGTGTCACGAAGCATGTGGAATTTGAAGTTGAATTAGTTGATGACTTTCAGAACCTTTTTATTGAAGTTGACATGGTCAAAGCAGGAGAAGGTACCAGTATGGCAGACGTCCAATTCATAGGTTTAGCTATCCGGTTCAATAATTGGAAAGTCACTCCTCTCCCCGTCAGAAGGGAGTTTTGGTAGTTTATTTTGTTTTTCTTTCTGTTTATTCGAGTTATTTCAGGGTTGTAATTTGGATTTTAGTTTGTTTATGTTATGTTGGCATCTATGTTTAAACCCTTCTATCTTTTATTTAATGAAATGCAATGTCCCTTTTGTTTCGTGTCTAATATATTTTGTTTTTTTTTACACAGTTCTCTTTATGTTGTTCTAATGACATGACATACATGCGGAATTTTCAGCTTGATCTTAAAATCCAAACTAATCAAGATGTAATGAAGCAAGATGGGGAATATGATAAAGAAGAAGCACTAGAAGAAATAAGCAAAGAGTTGGAACAGTTTGAAGACAAACCGAATCCTAATTTAAATGAGACTGAGCCAATAAATCTAGGGGATCAAGAAGATGTTAGGGAAACTAAAATCAGTGTACATGCTTTGCCACAGCTAAAATATGGAATGATTCAAGAATTAATTGATTACAAGGATGTTTTTGCATGGTCTTATAATGATATGCCTGGTTTAAGCACTGAATTAGTGGCTCACAAATTGCCAACTGATCCCGCGTTCCCTCCTGTCAAACAGAAGTTGAGGAAGTTTAAAACTGATGTAAGTGTTAAAATCAAAGAGGAAATCATGAAACAACTCGAAGCCAAAGTAATTCGAGTAGCTCGCTATCCCATATGGTTATCTAATATTGTTCCCGTACCAAAGAAAGATGGCAAAATTTGAGTGTGTTGATTACCGTGATTTGAACAGAGCATGTCCAAAGGATAATTTTCCACTGCCCAACATCCACATTTTGTTAGACAACTGTGCTAAACACAAGGTTTCCTCTTTTGTAGATTGTTATGCCGGATATCACCAGATCATTATGGATGATGACGATGTAGAGAAGATGTCTTTTATCACACCATGGGGTACTTATTGTTATTGAGTGATGCCGTTCGGTTTGAAGAATGCTGGAGCAACATACATGAGAGCCATGACCACTATGTTTTATGATATGATGCATAAGGAGATTGAGGTCTACGTGGATGATATGATTATTAAGTCAAAAATTCAGGCCGACCATGTTAAAGATTTAAGAAAGTTCTTTGAAAGGCTTCTTAGGTATAATCTTAAACTCAACCCGACAAAATATGTATTTGAAGTGCCATCTGCAAAGCTGTTGGGGTTTGTAATCAGCCATCGAGGAATTGAATTGGATCCCTCAAAAATCAAAGCCATTCAGGATTTGCCCCCGCCCAAGAATAGAACTGAGGTGATGAGTTTTCTCGGTAGACTGAACTACATTAGCAGGTTTATTGCTCAACTCACAACCACTTATGATCCCATATTCAAGTTACTGAAAAAGAATGCTGCGGTAAAATAGACTGAAGAATGTCAGGAAGTGTTCGATCGAATCAAAAGATATTTGTCAAATTCGCCCGTGCTGGTACCCCCGGAGCCTGGTAGGCCTTTGATCTTATATTTATAAGTCATGGGAAATTCTTTCGGTTGTGTCCTAGGTTAAAATGATGTCACAGGCAAAAAAGAGCAGGCTATTTATTATCTTAGCAAAAAGTTCACCGCATATGACACCAAGTATACTCTTCTTGAAAGGACGTGTTGTGCCCTAACTTGGGTAGCACAGAATTTGAAGTATTATCTCTCATCCTATACTACTTATCTCATCTCCCACATGAATCCTTTAAAGTATATCTTTCAAAAGCCTATACCGACGGGTGGATTGGCAAAGTGGCAAATATTGCTTACCAAGTTCGACATTGTATATGTGACTCGAACCTCCATGAAAGCCCAAGCCTTGGCAGATCATCTTGCTGAGAATCCCATCGATGAAGAGTACGAGCCATTAAAGACATATTTTCCTGACAAAGAAGTGTCGTGTGTCGATGAAGTCGTTATAGATGCTGATCCTGGTTGGAGGTTATTTTTTGATGGAGTTGTCAATATGAAAGGAGTCGGAATAGGTGCGGTTCTTATCTCTGAATCGGGACAACATTTCTCGATAATAGCACAACTTTGATTTTACTGTACTAACAATATGGCTGAGTATGAAGCCTGCATTCTTGGTTTGAGGTTAGCTGTTGATATGGGAGTCCAAGAATTATTGGTGTTGGGAGATTCAAATTTGCTCATCCATCAAATTCTAGGTGATTGGGAGACGCGAAATTTCAAGCTCATCCCGTATCGACAATGCTTGCAGGAGCTATGTCAGTGGTTTGGGTTAGTAAAGTTTAGGCATATTCTAAGGATTCATAATCAAATTACTGATGCTTTAGCCACTCTGTCTTCAATGCTCCAACATCCTGATGAAGCCTACATCGATCCAATGCATATACAGAGTCATGATCAGCATGCTTACTGTAATGTAGTTGAAGAAGAGCTCGATGGAGAACCTTGGTTCTTGGATATCAAGCGGTATATTCAGTCAAGAGAATACCCAGCATACGTCACCAATGATCAAAAGAGGACGATTAGGCATTTGGCTATTGGATTTTTCTTAAGTGGGGGAATCTTGTATAAGAGAACCCCAGATCTGGGACTTTTGAGGTGTGTAGATGCGAGAGAAGCCTCGACAATCATGGTTGAAATACACTCTGAAGTATGCGGGTCGCATATGAACGGTCATGTCTTGTCAAAGAAGATTCTTCGAGCAGGTTATTACTGGCTTACTATGGAAAGGGATTCTATTCAATTTGTTCGAAAGTGTCATCAATGTCAAGTACACAGTGATCTGATACATTCTCCTCCTGTTGAGTTGCATGCAATGACCGCTCCATGGCCGATCGTGGCTTGGGGAATGGATGTGATTGGACCGATTGAGCCAAAGGCATCAAATGGGCATAGATTCATTTTGGTAGTCATTGACTACTTCACAAAGTGGGTAGAAGCAGTAACTTTCAAGTCAGTGACAAAGAAAGTTGTGGTAGATTTTGTTCATGCCAATATCATTTGTAGATTTGGAATTTCTAAGATGATCATTACAGACAATGCTGCCAATCTCAATAGTTATTTGATGTAAGAAGTATGTCAACAGTTTAAGATCGCGCATCGAAATTCTACTCCATATCGCCTAAAGGCCAATGGTGCTGTAGAAACCGCCAATAAGAATATAAAAAAAGATACTATGAAAGATGGTACAAGGATCTAGACAGTGGGGATGAAAAGTTGTCGTTTGCATTGCTAGGTTATCGCACCACTGTTTGCACTTCAACAGGGGTAACTCCATATTATTGGGGTATGGGACAGAAGCAGTCATCCCTGCAGAAGTTGAAATTCCCTCTCTTCGAGTCATTGTAAAAGCAGAGATTGATGATGATGAATAGGTAAAAACCCAACTGGAACATTTGAGTTTAATTGAGGAAAAAAGGCTAACGTTTGTGTGTCATGGCCAGTTGTATCAGAGAAGGACGGCTCGAGCGTATAACAAAAAGGTCCGTCCCAGGAATTTTGAAGTTGGTCAGTTGGTATTGAGACGTATCCTTCCTCACCAGGTTGAAGCGAAAGGCAAGTTCTCCTATAACTGGCAAAGACCTTTTGTTGTGAAGAAAGTGTTGCCCAATGGAGCCTTATATTTGACAGAAATTGAAGGCAAAATGGCAGAAATGACTATCAATGCTGATGCGGTCAAAAGATACTATGTATGATATTTGATCCTTTGTTGATTTTATTACATATTTAGTGCTTGTATTTTTGAAGATTGATATGAGGAAGGCATTTTATTCTTCTATCCAAACATTATGTCATCCCTTGTTTA
>NW_025887153.1:43433-49336 GCF_002878395.1 Capsicum annuum
TGTTCAGGACCCTCCTGAAAAATAGGATTTTACTTTTGTTCAGGACCCTCCTGAAAAATGGGATTTTACTTTCTGTTCAGGACCCTCCTGAAAAATGGGATTTTACTTTATTTTCAGGACCCTCCTGAAAAAATGGGATTTTATTTTATGTTCAGGACCCTCCTGAAAAATGGGACCTTACTTTCTGTTCAGGACCCTCCTGGGAAATGGGACAACGCTTTCAAAAATGAAATACTACTTTATTATAATTCTTGTTTGGGATAATTTTTGTTCTAGTTTTAATTTTGGATTTCAGGAGCCCGCTTGAAGAACAGGGTGATGAAATAGCAAGTCAGAGGCCCGCCTGGAGAATAAGGTGAAGAAACGAAAGTCAAACGACAAAACGAAGCAATTGAAAGCCAAGCAATAGGTTGAAAGAAATTGCAAATCAAGAGCCCTCCTGAAGAATAGGGTGATAAAAGTCGAGTCAAGAGCCAACAGAAGTTGTATAGATAGGATTTTTGTAACTTCATTTATGTTTTAACTTGTAATTTTTATTTTTTGATGTAATGACAGTGCCGCAGACCGGAACCTTGATGGAACCTCACTCGACTCTCCAACTCGGTATAGTCCACCTCTTCCACTCCTTTGAGATATCCGTGACTTGATTCTCTCATAACTTGGGTAGGAAGGATGTCTTAAGTCAAGAACCGATTGTCCTTCTTTCTTCTGTTTCTTTCTTTGAATAATTGTCGGGTCAAAATTTGGTCTCGCTGTCTACTTCTTTGCCTGAAAACACTTCGTTTTTACATTCAAAGGGGGCATGATGTAGACACTTAATTTCGTCCCTCCCCGATGACGTTTTACCCAATTTTACCTTATCCTACCGTGTACCCTCACCCGTGTGATAATCCCTCCACAAAATGACAAAAATAACAACCCCCTAACTAATTTTGTTTTATCCTAATATTCTAACAACCCACCCAATTAAAAAACAAAACCTACCTACCCTATCCTAACAAACTCTACCCCACCTCACCACTACCCCCTACCCCATATGACCCCACTCTCACCTCATATATACACGATTCTACTCACGCAAAAGGGAGATATTCAGAGTGAGGGGGATTGAGAAAAAAGAGAACATTCCAATTTTCTTTTCTTTTTCACAGATACACCCATACAGAATTCCTCTTCCATTTTTTTCCTTAAAGCACATAGCAACACACATCCATGGAGACACGCACACACACACGCTAGTGAAAAGGAAGAGAAGTGGAGAAACTAGGAGAAAAGCAAAGAGAAATCGAGAGTGAAAAAGTTTGTACGGAGTCACTATTCCAGTGGTAAGCACATCGCCGGTGACGATCAGATCCTTCTCTCTGCTGTCAGCCATCTTCTTTTCTCCCATTTGTCGACAATACTGAGCTCATCGGAGCTCTGGTGTAGTGAAAACATGATGTCTATCCCTTTGTGCTGTCCAAATCCATGTCAAATCATTTTTCCGACCTTGGAATCTGGTCTATTTTTATTCTTGTCATCGTCTTCTGCATCGCCGGAGGGGAAATAGTGAGATCGAGAAGAGATTGAGAAAGATCGGAGAAAGAGCGATTCGAGTGAAAGAGAGATTCGAGTAAGAAAGAGATCAAAACAGAGAGAGGGATCGAAAGATTGGGAGCAAAGCATAAAGGGGAACCAACTGGGAAGGAGGGTGGTGCGATCGGATTCCGGCAACGTCCATTGGAATCGTGGTTGTGTTCGGTTCTGTTTGAAATTGGGTCGGGCACGGGTTTATGTTTTGCATTCTGTTCTTGGTCAATCGTTATTTTGGACTAGATTTTGTCGTTGTTCTTTTTGAACTAGGCGAATCGATCGTTTGAATTTGGTTCCAGTGAAATTAGTTGTGGGTTTTTGTTATTACAATATTTTGGTCTTATGTGGTGATTAAACCGAGTTCAGAATTGAGGTTGTTGGTCGAGTTTGGTATGGCTCGTTATTGAGGTTCGATTCGAGGTTCTTCGGTGTGCGGATTTTGTCTTTTGATTGACTGATATTTGGAATAAAGTCATCATCGAGGTCTAATTCTACTCTTTACCTCTTTTGTTTTATTGTTAATGGTATCCGATGCATTGATTCTAATATTGTGTGTTAGTTGACTCGTGATGATGTGAATTGTTGTTGTTCTAGTTTGGTATTTTAATTCCCTTAATTGTGGATTGATTATGGATTATGTGATGAGATGATATCTTTTTTGGAGAATTAAGATTGATTGTTTGGGGTGGAATTAAAATTGACAAAAGTGAACATTAGTTTATGTTGATTCATTGATAGTCGCATAATTCGCGATAAGCATCGACTTGATTAAATTTGATAGTGTCACGATTTTAGGTCGCTAATTAGGTATGCAAATGGTAGGTTCGGGTAGGCAAATTTAGGCATGGTGGATTGAAGACATTTGAAATATGTGTTGGAATGGTTTTTTTTCTATCGCATTTAATTCAATTGTATAATTTGGCCGGGGAATGCCTCGAAGTATCTGTATATATTTATTTACCGGGGAATGCCCCGAAGTACCTTGTACTTAGAAGATGTTCGTGGTGAAGGCCTGAGGCATCGGGTGAAGCGGTAGAGCGTAGTATAGGATTAGTCTAGGGTAGAATAGATTTATATTTCCACATTATTTATTTTTGGACTGTATAATTGGACTGGACTTTACATTTTTAGATTGTTTTGTTTTGTTTATGGTTTGATTATTTTGCGTGCTTTTGTGTGGTTTATACATTTCGTAATGCCAAAATAGTTGATACACTCTACCAAGCGACCGTGGTTGAACCACGGGATCGAGGGGTGCCTAACACCTTCCCCTCGGTCAACAGAATTCCTTAGCCGGAATCTCTGTTTGCAAACCAGTTTAAAGAGTCAAATGGTTTTGAAAAGGATTTTTCCAATGGTGACTTGGCACACCAGATTATGCCAAGTGGAGACTCTGAGTAAAAAATGTAAATAATCCTTTTCCGAAATAAATTTTCATTTCTTGTCACTTAAATAATAAAACCCTTTCGAACTAAAAATATAAATCTTTTGGAGTATGTTAAAAGGGGTGTGACAATTTGCTAATATAATAATATTAGTATCATATCAAAATAAGTATAATTTTACCTTTGTGATGTTTCCTTTGTACTTAAATAGGTCACCTTCCATTATATTGTCGCACTTCGACCTGTGCCATCAAAGAAGATGGGGAATGGGCAGGGGAAAATCCAATAACTTGCCGGCGTACCTTTCCAGACAAGGAAAGGCCTCATATATCCAAACCTGCAATCAATAGAATTACAAGTAAGTCTATAGTGTCTATGTGTTACTGCATAAATATGTAGAAGTATATAATAAATCAATAGGTTGGTTGATTAAAAGTACCAGAAAGGCCCAGGGAAAGCCAAATAACGCATACGATACATTATTCCTCTTGACAAAAGCTTATTTCTTCTTGGTCAGATCAGTCTTCTTTAAAAGATAGCTCAAGGTCAACTCAAAGGACTCTTTTTCCCATGGATACCCTCCAAAGAATTCTAAATCATTCGCCATCTTGATGTGGTCCGAATCCACCTTCTTTGATGGGTCCTTTGCCAGCAGCATCGCGTACACAAACCAAACCAAAGCACATTTCAGCTTTTGTTGATAATTCAGCCTATTACCTTTCATTAGGCTAATCAACTTTGCAGCAGTAATGCTCTTGTTCTTCGTCACCTTAAAATGAAAGCTTTCTCCATTTTGGAGGACTTTGATCATTTTTATTCACGCCTTCACAGGGATACACTGAACAATTCAGCCCCGTAATCAAAGCAAATTCCTTTAAGCCGAAACAAGTTGGCTTACCGTTCACACAAAACCAAATCTCATGCAGTTTTTTTTATACGTCGTAGCAACATATAATGAACCATCTGTCCATTAAAATTAAAATAATCTGGAATATGCCTCAAGTGTCACAATACAACTTTTGTTCAATAAGAACCCGTCTAAACTCTCGATACACCACCATTCTTGCTCTCACAGAAATCTTTGTAGGAAAAGAGACAAGATCATCCATCTAGGTTGTTAGGCCGTACGACTCAATGGAGATATCTCTCACACAAATTGGCCAGGATAGGGGATCCTCCTCTCTGTCTCCGCTATCTCTCTTATCCTCATCGTCCCCGCTATCACTTTTACTTTCTTCTTCGCTTACCCCCTCGCTTTTACCTTCACTATCCTCAGCATTCTCACTCTCATGTGCTCTACTTTTGTCATATTTGAAAATATCAGCAAGGATTCTTGATTCGGTTGCCGACCCGATTCATCGACTACAGATTTTTTTCTCTTGAAAGTTTTCAAAACTTCTTTGGATTTTCGATTCTTACTGTAGAAACAGTGGAAGCAGGCCTTTAACCGCTCTATGAACTTTTCTCACCATTTATGATCTACAGCAAAAAATGAATCTGTAGTGGTCGATTTATCGGCCACTGGTCTATTAAAAAAATAAACAAATGCAGCAAAAATAAATCTGCAGTGGTCGATCTATCAACCACTGGTCTATTAAAAAAATGAACAAATGCAGCAAAGACAAATCTGCAGTGGTCGTCGACCACTGGTCTATTAAGAAAAATGGGAAAACGCCTCATATCAAACATGCAATTCAAGTTCCAACATTGGCAGTGCAATTCACAACAACAAGAACACCATAAAATGGGTCCAGTTCAGTACAAAAAATTCAAAATCAAACGCAATATAACTACCAAAATTGAAAAAATTTCTAATCATTATCCACAGCAAAACCTGATTAAACATGGAAATCGACAATGTTAACTAAAAAAACCCAAATTTTGACTGATTCAACGAAGAACAGTTTAATTTTTGTCAAGACCGAAGAAACCCAACACAAAGTGTCATTGAAAAAAATTAGTAAAATGGATCTAGAACTGATTGGGCAAGAAAATTACACTTACCTAAGCAAGAGAAATTAAAAAGTTTTGCCTTAGGAAGCAAGAATCATCCGTATTTTTCTGTTCGAAAAAATCAGAACCAAAATGGGAGAAGGAAGGTTTTGAGGAGAGAGAAATGTGTAGTTGAAAATATTAATTGATTTTAAAAAATATTTTGAAAATGGAAAAATATACAAAAGGGACCAAAAGTTGTGTTTTTCCCAAGTTTTAAAAATGTTAAATGAATCCATGACCCCACAATCCTGGCCCACTTTTTAGACCTAACCCTAAGAAATTTGGTGTCTATAGCTCAAAATAAGTTTTGAAAGTGGGTAGGAATCAAAAAATTCTCAAGAAACCTCGTATTAGGGTGGGCATTCGGTTGGTTCGGTCTGATTATTTAATATCGGTTCGGTTTATCGATTTTCGGATTGACAAAAATGACATCCGTAGTCAAACCGAAATAAATTCGGTTTGATTTGATTTTTACAAATTTGGTTTGATTATTTCAAATTTTTATTTCGGTTTGAAATATTTAAGTAGTTAGCCTCTCTTTTTCATATCTAAGCATTTAAATTTGATGAATTTTTTTAGAAAAATTGTTTTTCTCAAATCTGTTTTTCATTCCCAAATATAAATAACTATAAATAACTCAATATGAATGAAATGAAATGAAATAATCATAAGTTTAACATAACACATAACGTCATTAATCATTACATATAATATAACCTTACATAAATAGTCTACAAAAACACAAAACTCATAAAAATAGTCCATGAAACAACATATTTTCTGCATAAATAGTCCATAAAACTGTCCAAAGTCACCAAAATAGTTCATAAAATATTTGAGTCACTAAAACAATCCATAAACAGCTTGCGGCGTATGCGAATTTGCTGTTAAATGTTATTGTGAATGTGAATTACTAAATATTATATATATATATATATATATATATAATAT
>NW_025887153.1:49436-55455 GCF_002878395.1 Capsicum annuum
ACCTCATATATAAGAGGTCCTATTTTAAAAGCCCCACAAGCCATTTAACTGTGGGTACCAATTAAAAGTTAATATAGGTAGTTGTGAATTTAATACACAACTTTTACACATTCACACATTTAACTGTGGGTACCAACAAGTTGGCTGTTGTTGGTACTGAGGATTAAATTCTGAAAGTTAGTGTTCATTTGCAATACGTCTGCCCGGGATCTTCACGTTAAAGCATTTGCAGTAATTTGGTCCAACATTTTTTTTGGTTAAATGGACCAACAACTTCGAAAGCATTATTTGGAGGCTGATATTTCAAAAAAAATATTATTATTCGAAATTTTTTGACCAAAGAAACTGATTTTGACCGATTTTTTAATTTGAAAAACTCAATCCAATTTTTAAATTTAAAAAACTCAACTTTAGAAATTAATCAAACTATTATTGTAATGTGTAACCAAATTTTATTTGAAAACTAGATGTCGGCGGCCCGTGGGGCTCAATATTTATTATTTTTTAGTCTCAACTTATTTGACACAAAAAGAATTTAGACAATCAATCATCAAAATAATTTAAATTTTTAATTATTGTAATTTATAATATTTTTTATTCTATTCAATTTAAGTGAAAACTGATATAATTTCGAGAGTCAGCCAAATATTTTATATCTTTTAAATTTTTTAAGTTGTTAATTATGTAATTTTTAATTTTTTTACATAATTTTTTAATAAAATATGAATATTTTCTCCGTCCCAGTCTATGTGACACAAATAAAATTTCGACAGTCAATCAATTTTTTTTTAAATATATATTTTATACTAAGTTCTTAATTATTATGATTTGCAAAATATTTTATCTCATTTTCTAATAATATATGTTACTTTATGTCTTCCTTTGTCCCATCCCAATATATATGCACTAATGATAGTCAACTAAATCTTTTTATATTGACGTATCATTTTGTGTCTATTTTACTTTTTTAATGGAATGTTATAATGCTTAAATGACCATAATAATTAATCATGGGTGATAATGTAAAATCACGATTGAAGCCGTGAAACAGACATGTGTTAAGTGATTTATAATAACTAATTAGAAGTGATATAACAGAATTACTATAAAAAATTTCTTGTGAAAAAATCTAAGTGGGTCTCATATAAGACCTCAAGTTATTTTGAAACATCAAGATTTAACTTATTATTTTATATCCATTTTATCTTTATTATTAAATATTACTCCCTCCGTCCCATTTTATTGTGAGATCTCGTAAGATCCTAGCTCGTTTGAGCTCACTCTTGCATGCTAAAGGAGTCCAAGGCTTAGAAAATTTCACTAAGTGTTAAGACTTAGTCATTTTCAAAGCCTCTTAAACTTTGATAATTTTAATTCCGGCCTTAGAATATCGAATATTAAGTTGATTCATGATTGGGGTGATCGATAGCATGTCTCGGGTAAGTTTCGAATTTTTTGAATAAGGTTTGAGGCTTGTTTGGATGTTCAAACTAGAGAGTCAGCGCGATATGCCACGGCGTGCCGCTTATCGCGTTGATAGGGTGCAATGAGGCGTGGCGCTTAACACATCGACTGAACGATGCGGCGCGTCGCTTACTGCGTCACTGGCCACGTTCAGTTTAATTAATTTCGGGCATGTGGGGGTATTTAAGTCATTTTTCTCTTACTTTGTCTCACCTATAACATGAGATTAATACCCCAAAAAAGTAAAATCACTCATCTTTTCACAAACTCTCTCAAGAACAAAACCCTAGCTTCTTCAAATTGAAGTTCAAGCTTCAAGAAATCATCAAAAACTCACGAAAATTTATCAATTAAGGTATGTTAAATGTTTATCCATAAGCCCTTTTCACGTATGGAGTCCAAGCACCTATTTTTATATTTTAAATCAAGAATTTACATGTTTGTAATGAGTTATCTTTATGAGGCTTTTAGGAATTTCAATTATGCATGATGATTACAAGTGTTTTTAGTTGAAAAGTTTCCCTTACACGTTTGAAGCCTAAAGTTCCATGTTAAACCCCAATATATGTTTTTAGTGTTATGATTATGTTATTCCCATGTGTTTCAATCATTCCCATGCTTAAGTTCATGAATTTAAAGTGTTTGATGAAATACCTTAGAGATGAATCTTGATCAATGACTACTTATTATGCTTTTGAAACTTTGGTATGCTTTTACTCTTGATGTTATCGAATCCTAGGGGTTATGAATACCCGAAGTTAGCTGTTTACTTAGTCCTAGTACTTTCAAAATAGTTTTCAGGCATATATGAGTATTATTAGTTAGTTATCCTATCTGTTAAGTTTAGATCAGTTCAGTATTCCGAGTCAGTTCATTTAGGAGTAGGATTTAGCACTGAGCGAACCTTGGGATGGGGGCTTACCTACCAGTTGAGAGTGTGACCTTTAGTAGCAGTCCCTGTGTTTCAGAACGACATACCCAACGTAGGTTAGAGATGTTGACCTGCCAGTTGAGGGTTGACATATATCTCACTAGAGCACCTACCAGTAGAGGCTGACTCTGTAGTCCTCCAGGACTTCATTTCAGTGTATCAACGCAGCCAGTATTAGTACCCGTGGCATGGTACAAACACCCCTCCAATTAGGGTCACGTGTTGGACCCCAATTAGCTCTTATTGGGGCATCTCAATTAGATGATACCTCCTACAATCTCAGTCAAGTATTTAGTTCAGAGTTCAGTACAGGTTTGCTTGACCACAGTATACAGTTATTAGTTGTTCAGTGTTAGTATTTTAGTGTTTTAGTTTATAGACCATTCCAGCACCATGTAATATGGTTGGTCATGAATTCTCAGATTTTACAACATTTATGCACACTATATATCAGTTATCTCGTGCCACTCACTCAGCCAGTTATTATTAATGCATATGAGGCATGCATATCAGCCTAACCTTATTTAATATACCAGTACATTTAAAGTACTGACCACATACTCATTTCTTGCGCTATGATGTCTTATATCATAGGTTCGGTATGATTCGAACGCTTAGGTTCCTGACCTCACCTAGACATCCCAGTGCACCAGCAGCAGCAGCAGTGGTGAGTCCTCATATTCTGAGGATCGATTATATTTATTTCAGTATTTTTGTCCAATAGTCAGTCGGAGTTAGTTAGGGACTTGTCCCATCAACTCTACAGACAGTCAGTTAGAGGCTTTCTATAACGCCCAGAATCTAGTACCCGAAACATTACACGATGCTTATGACCCTGAAGGACCATAAGCTAACTCATGACTGATATCTGTGCCTGTATACTGCATGATATACTGTATAATATAGAAACATAAACTGAAAGGTCATAGAATTCAAGCTGTAACATAATATATGATAAAATAGAACATCAGGGATGGGGTATAAATTCCCAAAACAAAATTGTTTAAACATACTATAGTCTGAAAACCCTCTAAAACATAACTGTCTGAATAAGGAGATGATGGAACATGTCCCCAAATAACTCCAACTAATAAACTAATTAATGAGATAATAAAGAAATAGTCATGTCCTCGAAGGATGAGGACTCACTGCTAACTGACTGCTGATATCTGGAATCTACTGATGCTCTGGAGCTTGTGCTTCGGAAACTATAGTATAAATACCATAGCAAAAATGTGTCAATACTTTGAATATACTAGTATACATGTGAGGTAGGCTAAGTGCATGGGATTCATATGCATGAACAATACTGGCTAACTGACTAATATGAATGTGAGAATACATGCATGAACACATAGTAACTATATCTGAGATCGTGATAACATGCATTTACTGATAACTAATATGACTGATAACTGAGTTCTGATGGATGGTATAACTGATAACATGAGTGACTATATCTGATAGTCCTGAATTTGATGGAACTAGCGAAGTTCTGTATTGTTCTGAGTTGACTGTATCTGACAGTCCTGAATTCCGTAACTGAAACTATGGGAAGTAGTTATCTAACCGACATGCCCCTAATACGCCATATGGCTGAGTTGGGGTCCAATATGTAACCATAATTAGAAGGGTGTCAATACTGCGCCACCGATAAAGGTAAGCTGTGAGTGACCCTCATCTAACAGTGTCCCTCAAATAGAATGGTGAGGCCCTCATCTGACAGTGCTTATCCATCTCATCAACCCTCATCTGATAGTGTTGATGTCTCAACCTATACTGGCTATAGTTCTGGAACGCAAGGATGACTTCTAAGAATCACACCCTCATCTGACAGTGTGTGTTCCCATTCTTGGGTTCACTCGTTGCTAATTCCTACTCTTATCTGAATAGATACTGAACATGAATTACTGAACTAAATTAACTGAATTCCATTGACTGACAAAATAGTACTAAGATTACTGAATTACTGAGATGTCCTGAGTCACATGACTGACTGAGTTCTATAGATCATGGCTTGACTAAGGATATCATGAAACATATCACTGACTTTAGGCATACAACTATATTTTTTGGGTACAAGTGCCCCCAGGACTCGATTGAAGGAAACTGACAAGGCATGACATTCTAGAATCCATGACCAATCATCAATAATCCATAATACAATAATTGGAGATATTTCATGGGTATTTGATTATCATAGCTTGGTACATGAATAAGATAGCATGTATACATAGCATAATTTCAAAAGGCTAACTCATGAACAATCCCACAAGCAATTTCAATACATAAGAATAACATGGAAGTCATTTTGAACATAAGGTTAAAGCATACATTGTCATTTAGGTCACAATTTATCTATAGTGCATAATTTCTATCCCTTTAGGCATTTTATCAAATACCTCACATGCACAATTTAAGGCATAAGTGAAATCATCAAATTTCACAAATCATAAATCACTAAATTCATGGATTTCAATTTATATGCTAACGTAGTTATCATAATTTCACATACGGATCCTAACATGGGAATCAAACAATAACCATCACATAACTTGAGCAACCCACAACATAATAATCATGATTCATAATTTAAAATAGGGTTCTTGAGTTTTATAGATGAAAGGAATCCATAAATCAACACAACACATACCTTAGTTCATGATTTAGCAAAGATTGATGGAGAGATTTTCTTGAAATTGAATCCCCAATTGAAATCCTAGTTTCTTCTTAAGAGATAATTGAGAGAAGCTAGTATATTTTGGGTGAAGAATGGTTAAATTACGTGTTATTGGCTTTAAATAGGGGTGGGAAATTAACCCTTTTAACCCTGGACACGTCTTTTAAAATTGACAAAAATTTTCTGATCTGGACCCCTGGCGTGAGGCGACGCGATATCACTGGAATTTGACAACTAGGAAATTGGGGGATGGCGCGACGCGGAGCTATCACGTTGCCACTTTGTTTGTGACCTAAAAGTTTGGCGCGATGCGCCACTATTGTGGACCCCTACTGGAATTTGAAAAATGTCATTTTCTCTTTTGGCGCACCACGCCACTGACTAATATGGCACTGTTTTACGATGGGAACTTGAAATAATCATAACTTCTTACCCGATTATCGAATTTAGGCGAATTTTATATCGATGGAAAGATTATTGAATTTCCCACATGACAAAAAGTGAAAATCTTAAAAATTCCCCATGGAATAAACATCATACAATTTAGAAGATAATACTAAACATTATTGGGTCAAAATTAGTTAGAATTCTTCGGGATATTACAATATCTCCCCCTTGGAAACATTCGTCCTCGAATGAGACTGACTAAGATAGGAGAAACGATAAGTTGAAGTACATATTGACCATGAACAACTGAAGAATGATTGACATGTCTGATATTTATACTGAGCATGAATATCTGAAGCATGATTCATGACATAACTGACTCATGAACACATGACTGAGATTTTTGATAACTGAGTTTCTCACAAGGAGAATGCATGTCTGATGCATGAACACATGAATAACCTGATGCATGAACATATGAATGAATATGCAATGGCACTTAGTACCAAGTTAAAAAAATAGAATCCTGAACATGAGACTGATACCAAGTTGTAACT
>NW_025887154.1:0-2861 GCF_002878395.1 Capsicum annuum
GTATACAAATCAAGAAATTGTCATCAATTGAACTTGACAGTTTTACAAGTAACGTCCCTTTTATAACCTCGTACATATTAAGAAGTTGTTATCAAATGAAAATAACATTTTGCATAAGTTATATAGCAATTTAATCGATACATGTCTTCTTTAATCTTCATGGTAGCTGATAACTCAATATTAGTATATTTAGTTTTATTTGTTAACGTGATCAATTTTTTCTGACAACAAATTAGCTCTTATCATAATGATTCTTGTGATCTTTAAATACATCACTAAAAATACCATGACAGAAAGACAAGTATTATTTATATTTTGAGCACGAAAAACATTAAAGACATTATAATAAAGTTTGAAGACAAAAAAGAAGCATTTGAATTTTTTTAAAAGTAATATTTGTATCCAAAAGATCATTCTCTCTATGTTTTGTTTATTTTAGGAATTTTGAATATCATAAGATAGTTTAATATTTTGATTTTGATATTTTTTTTTATTTTACAAATAATTCACCTAAAGTTGAAACAAACATAAATCTTTATATCATTCTCCTGAAAATCTTCAAAATATACATACAAACAAATTTATCTTTTTATGGAATATGAATAAATTATCTATGAAACAAATTATATATTAGGACCATTGTAATTGCAACAAAAATTTAAAAGACTTTCTACTCCTATAATCCTAGTACAATAGTTTTTATACAGTTCTAGCCTAGTAGGAAACGTTTGTTCCAAAAATAGTGGTAGTTTTTCATAAAGGAAAAAAAATATTATTTTACAAAGATATTACTATTACCAAAATAAAAAACCTACGGTATAATATAAATCAAACTTTTATGGTAATTTTATTTTTTCAAGAAATATAATATTTATTTGTTTAAGATTTCAAATACCCAAATATAAAGATATTAATTACCTGACAGTTTTATCTAAAATGTTTTTTAACATATTTGAGACTTTTACTTTTTATATATTAGGAGTTTTCTAGTAAAACAAAAAATTCACATACAAAATTCTCATATATTTATTATAGTCAATATTTAATATTATAAAAATAATTTTAAAAAAGGTGAAAAAATAATTTTATCTATTGTAGGGTCTTTTAATGAAGGACAAAAAGTTTGAACAATATTTCTAAATCCCTTCACACTTTTAATATACTAGACTAGATTAATGAAGTGTAAAAGTTTAAATCACTTTTTCAAGATTCTTCACACTTTAATATAATAATATAAACATAAACATACATTTTAGTGTAACCACATATAAATTTTACTACCAGAAGTTTCAAGTGGTTGATGGATCACCACTTTTGCATTTGTCATGCAGTACCTCTTACCCTTGCTGCCGGAGTTAAAGAGCGACGTATCAATTTGAACCATATTTGTGGTACAATTATTTTTCTTTTTTTCTTTCTATATTTAAAATCTTTTCTTATTTTTAAAGTTAAATCTTTACAAAATCATCAATTACGTTCTTATTACGTACTTAAAACTTTTAAAAGTTTGATACTGCTTAAATTTTTCTTATTATAACGCTTTTATATTTATTTCTAGATTTTTCAAATCTTCTTAAAATCAAATTTAGTTGATTTAGAATTCTTAAACTCATGAAAATATATTACTTGTCATTAATTCTAATGACTTCTAATAAGAAAAGATTTTATCATAAATATATTTAATTAATTTTTAACTATTAAATAGTATAAAGGAATAGTGAAAAGACGATTTTGTCTCAAACAAAGACTTTAATGAAGGACAAAAAGTTCAAACAACATTTCTAAGGTCCTTCACACTTTAATATATTATAGATATAGATTATATATATATTATAGATATAGATTAGATTATAGATTATAGATAGATATAGATATAGATTATAAAACCATGTGTTTTTTTATTGTTTCGTACAATGTATGGTATAGTATGATTTAATATGATGGTTTGGTAACCATGAAAATACTCACTTTATGTAACCACCAATTTGATGGTATCCCATGGGTTGCTTTTTTTTTTTTTAATTTTGCTTTTACTTAAAACTATATAATCCTATTTTACCTTTTACTCTATATTATTTAACTTCATCTCCTACCCCGCCAAATCAACCGCCAAACAAAGTGTAAATCTCATTGTAGTGAGAGAAATAACTTTCTGCTCTAAATTTTGTTAGGATTTTTGTACTAATTTTCTTACCAAATTTAAGTTTTACTTTTTTCTTAGAAGAAAAATAAAAGTAATACCATAATTACTTTTACTTTTCCTGAAACCAAAGTATAAAACTATTTCATATTTGGCAAACCTCTTTCTTGGAGGAAAGGTTATGGACATCTATAAATAGTTGGCAAACCTCTTTCTTGGAGGAAAGGTTATAGACATCTATAAATAGAAGACTCATTCTCATACCATAACACGATAGCATCCACCATGTAGTCAATTGAGAGTTTTGTTTAGGGGGAGATTTTCTCTCAATTAGTTTTTATGTTTTTGATTTAAGTTTTTAATATGTAGGTCAATTGGCTGAACCATATCAATTATATGTCCTTTTTAGTATTTTTTTTTTGTCATCTGAATTAACATTCGATGGTTTGCAAACTATTAGCTTCCGCATGATGCCCTCTTGATTTCAAACCCAACAAATTCTCCATATATTTTTATATTGTATTGATTGCTTGGTGAAAGTTTAATTAGTTTTAAAGTTTTGAATATTGGGGCTTCCTATATATTTTAAATAAGAAAATACTTAATATTTAGAATTTTAATTACTTTAAAGTCTCAAATTTAAAGTATGTAATTCAAATGAGAAGAAGGTTTAAATGATGTACTTTTTAACTATTTTATGGGGGTTGATTTTTCACTAACA
>NW_025887155.1:0-6860 GCF_002878395.1 Capsicum annuum
CTAGGAAAAATTACTATCGCAAACCCTCTCCTCCGGACGTTCAGTTCCAAGAAAATCCCGAGACAAGTGGATGGCTCCGATGTTGCCGACATAGGTAAGTGGTTGCTTTTGAAAAGCAAAAGATTCTTTTTCTTTTTAAAAAGTAAAAGTTAGAATAATGCTGGCTCTGGTTTGGGACGAAATCCTTCACAGTAATGACTGGCACTTTGAAGCCATTACCCAACCTATTCGGAGCAAATCTCGTTTTCAAACTTCTTCTGATGTGTTCACATATCATAAGAGTCACCAATATGTCTTTTCTCAAAAAGATCTCAATCTTCTTCAGAGAAGATGGTTAGATATCTTAAAAGATTATGACATGAGTGTCCTTTATCATCCGAACAAGGCCAACGTAGTGGCCGACACTCTCAGTAGAATGTTTATGGGTAGTGTTGCTCATGTTGAGGACAGTAGGAAGAAGTTAGCTTAGGAAATTCATCAGCTTGCTAGACTAGGCATTGGCTTAGTCGATACAGAAGAGGGTGATATACGGCTTCAAAAAAGTTCAGAATTATCTCTAGTTTCTGAGGTAAAAAAAAAAAGCAAGATAGAGATCCCAGTCTAGTCAAGTGGAAAGAGTCAGTCAAGGAACAAAAGTAGAGGTTTTCTCCTAAGGGAGAGATGGTGTTTTACATTGTCAAGGTCATCTATGTGTTCTAGGTGTAGATGACTTAAGACAGTAAATTCCTGTAGAAGCGCATGATGCACGTTACTCTATTCATCCAGGGTCCATAAAGATGTACCGCAACTTATAGGAGATCTATTGGTGGAGTGGGATGAAGAGAGATTTTACAGAGTTTGTGGCTAAGTGCTCTACATGTCAATAGGTTAAGATAGAGAATCAAAAGCCTAGTGGGTCCATACTAGAGTTCCATATTCCTACTTGGAAGTAGGAAGAAGTGAACATAGACTTCATGACAAGTTTTCCTCATAATCATCAACATCATGATTAAGTTTGGGTGATTGTAGACATAATGACCAAATCAGCTCATTTTCTTCTAGTCCTTACTTCTTATTTAGCTGAGGATTATGCCAAACTCTACATCAGAGAGTTGGTCAGAATGCATAGTGTTTCTTTATGTATTATCTCAGATAAAGGTACCCAGTTCATCTATTATTTCTAGAAAGCATTCTGAAAGGGTCTTGGTAGCCAAGTTCATCTCAGTACATCCTTCCATCCTCAGACAGATGGTTAAGAAGAAAGGAACATTCGGACTTTAGAATATATGCCAAAGGTGTGTGAAATTGATTTCAAGGGTAGTTGGGATGACCACTTGCCTTTGATTGAATTTTCATACAACAATAGCTATCATTCCAGTATTAAGATGGCTCCATTCGAAGATCTTTAAGGTAGGAGATGTAAATGTCTAGTTGGTTGGTTCGAAGTTAGTGAGTCCGTAGTTATAGGGCCTGTCTTAGTATTTGATGCCTTAGAAAAAGTCCAGTTGATCAGAGAATGACTTCGGGCTGCTCAGAGCTGACAGAAGTCTTTCACAGATGTGCATAAAAAAGATCTCGAGTTTGAGGTTGGTGAATATGTCTATCCAAAGATCTCTCCCATGAAGGGAGTGAATACTTTAGGCAAGAAGGTAAAGCTCAGTCCCTGATATTTTAGTCCCTTGAAAATTCTCAGTCGCTTTGGTAAGGTAGCTTATGAGCTCAAATATCCATTAGATCTAGCGGCAGTTCATCTAGTCTTCCATTTCTCTTTGCTCAAGAAGTGCATAGGTGACCCGACATTTTTAGTCCCTATTTCGAGCATAGATATTCAGAGCAGCCTCTCTTATGAAGAGATTCCAGTCAAAATCCTAGACTATCAGAGTTGTAGACTGAAGAATAAAGAAATCCCTCTAGTCAAAGTTCTTTAGCAAAATCAGTCCATTGAGGGAGCTACTTGGGAAGAAGAAGCAGACATGCGTACCAAGTATCCTCACCTCTTCTTTGCTAACTCAGATCTAGCTTAAGTTAACAGTTTTCCTTACGCTTTTCAATTTTCATGTCCAGATTTTAGTTATAACTTGGTATCAATCTCATGTTCAGAATTCCATGTTTAAACTTGGTACTAAGTACACTGCATATTCAGTCATATGTTCATGCATCAAATTAGTCATGTGTTCATACATCAGACATGAATTCTCCTAGTGAGTAACTCAATTATAAGAACACTCAGTCATGTATTCATGAATCAGTTACACATGCATTAGATATGCATGTTCATTATGATATATATAAACTTTTTGATTATCAATAATGTTATTCCTAAAATCATGTTCCCGTTGTTCATTTTCAGTATGTATATCAATTTATCTTATCCTTTCTCACTCAGCCTCATTAGAGGGGAGTAGCTTATGAGCTCGAAGTACCTTCTGATCTAGCCACAGTTCATCTAGTCTTACATTTCTCTTTGCTCAAGAAGTTCATAGGTGACCCCACAGTTTTACTACCTATTTAGAGAATATATGTTCAGAACATCCTCTCTTATAAAGAGATTTCAGTCGAAATCGTAGACTGAGGAATAAAGAAATCCCTCAAGTCAAAGTTCTTTGCCAAAATCAGTCCGCTGAGGGAGATACTTAGGAAGCAGAAGCATACATGCATACCAAATATCCTCAACTCTTCCCCGCTAACTCTGATCTAGGTCAAGGTAACAGTTATTCTTATGCTTTTCAGTTTTCATGTCCAGATATCAGTTACAACTTGGTATCAATCTCATGTTTAGAATTCTATGTTTAAATACATTGCCAATTCAGTCATATGTTCATGCATCAGATTATTCATGTGTTCATGCATCAGACATGAAATCTCCTAATCAGAAACTCAATTATCAGAACACTCAATCATGTATTCATGAATCAGCTACACATGCATCAGATATGCATATTCACTATAATATATATAAACTTTTTAGTTATCAGTCATGTCAGTCCTAAGATCATATTCCAGTTGTCCATGTTCAGTATGTACATCAGTTTATCTTCTCCCCTCTAACCCAGACTCATTAGAGTATGAATGTTTTCAAGAGGGAGATATTGCAATACCTGTATTTCAACCTGGCTTAAAATCATCCCAAGAATGTTAGAAACTTACTTTGGAAGATGAATACAATATTAAACACATGGAATTTTTAAGATTGTCACTTTTTATCATATGGGAAATTCAATAAGCTTTCCATTAATATAAGATTCTCCTAAATCCGATAACCGCATAAGAAGTTTTGACTATATCAAGTTCCCATCGTAAAACAACGCCATGTTAGTCAGTGGCGCACCGCGCCACAAGAGAAAATAGCATTTGTCCAATTCTAGTAAGTGTCCACGATAGTGGTGCATCGCTCCAAACTTCCAGGTTGCAAATAAAGTGGCAACGCGATGGTTCCGCATCGCGCCATCCCCCAATTTCCCAATTGTCAAATTCCAGTGACACAACACGATAGCGCCGCATCGTGCAGGGGTCTAGGTCGGGAAATTTTCACTAATTTTAAAAGAAGCATCTTGGGTTAAAAGGCTCAATTTTCCACCCCTATTTAAACCCAATAATATGTGATTTAGCCATTATTTACCAAAAATATACTAGCTTCTCTCAATTTTGTATCAATAACAAACTAGGGTTTTAATTAAGGATTCAATTTCAAGAAAATATCTCCATCAATCTTTCCTAAATCAAGAACTAAGGTCTTTTTTGTGTTGATTTATGGATTCCTTTCATCCATAAAGCACAAGAACACTATTTTAAATTATGAATCATGATTATTATGTTGTGGGTTGCACAAGTTATGTGATGGTTCCTATTTGATTCCCATGTTGGGATCCTTATGTGAAATTATGAAATCTACGCTAGCATATAATAAAAATCCATGAATTTGATGGTTTATGGTTTGTGAAATTTTATAATTTCCCCTATGCCTTAAGTTTTACATGTAAGTTGTTTGATAAAATGCCTAAAGGAATAGAAATTATGAACTATAGCTAAATTGTGACCCAAATGATAATGTATGCTTTAACCTTATGTTCAAACTAACTTCTATGTTATTCTTATGCATTGAAATTGCTTGTGGGATTGATCATGAATTAGCCTTATGAAATTATGATATGTATACATACTATGTTATTCACGTACCAAGCTATGATAATCAAATGCCCATGAAATATCTCCAACTATTGTGCTATGGATTGTTGATATTGGTCATGTATTCAATAATGTCATGACTTGTCAGTTTCCTTCCATATAGTCCAGGGGGTACTTGTACCCAAAAGATATAGCTGTGTGCCTAGATTTAGTGTCATGTTTTCATGACATCCTCAGTCAAGCCATGGTCTATAGAACCCAGTCAGCCTTGTGACTCAAGAAAGCTCAGTAATTCAATAATCTTAATAGTATTCCATCAACTAATGGAACTCTATGTTTTAAGTCTAGTCTAGTTCAGTTAATCATGTTCAGTATATATTTATATAGGAGTAGGAATTAGTATCGAATCAACTCGAGGATAGGAGCTCACCTGTTATATGAGGGTGTGATTCTTAGAAGCAATCTTTGCGATCAACAACTACGTAGCCAACGTAAGTTGTGACATCATAGCCTATTATATGAGGGTAGATGAGGTAGATTAACCTATTATATGAGGTTTTCCACTATTGTCACTAGAGTTACCCGTTATATGAAGGTTAGTCACAGATTATCCTTACTAGTGGCGCAGTATTGACACCCTTCCAAATGGGGTAACAGATTGGACCCCAACTCAGTCATAATGGCGTATTAGGGGCATGGCGGTTAGATGACTACTTCCCACAGTTTCGGTTATAGAATCAGTACTGTTAGATACAGTTATTCAGTCTTAGCAATAGAACTCAGATAGTTCTACAGAATTCAGGGCTGTCAGATACAGTCAACTCAGAATTGTGTGAAACTCAGCTAGTTCTATCAGAAACTAGACTGTCATATACAGTAGCTTTGTATTAGTTATTTTAGTTATATAGTTATCAATATCTCATGTTATCAGTACTCAGACTTAGTAATTATGTTATCACTCAGTACTCAATTATATATTATGCATTCATGCATGTATTCTCAAATTCATATTATTTAATCAGTTAGTATAAATCATGCACGTAAACCATTTTTATTCAACCTACCTCATATGCATACCAGTACATTCAAAGTACTAACGCATTTGAGCTATGGTGTCTTATACCACAGGTTCAGAAGTACGAGCTCCAGAGCATCAGCAGCATGCCAGTCTCCGCAGTCAGAGTTAGTAGTAAGTCCTCATTGATCCTAAGCTTTATATTCAACTATTAGTGGAGCATTACACTAAGGGTAAACCTATGGTTCATTATGTGTAACTTGTGAATTCTTTGTGAGAGTGAGCGTAATTTGAACCTTGTACCCATTATGTTATAAATTGCACTATTGTGAGTGATTATGGGTAACTCCTTTGTTGTGAGGGAAAATGGTTTATTTATGTGGGTGATTTGTATGATGTCATAGATTGAATGATAAGCATGAGTGTACCACTTAGGTTAGTCAATTCTTAAGGTTAGGATGTTTTGGCGAAGTGTTCATGAGCTATCAATTGTGTAAATTACGTGCTTTGTGTAGAAACTTGCATTTCATGTAGTCATTGTAGTACTAGATTGAGTGTCTTTCATTTAGTAGAAGCGTAGCTTCACCTAATATTTTTATGCCAAGTGTAAAGAGTTGTTCGAGGATGAACAAGGATTTAAGTGTGGGGTGATGATCTGAGTTGTTTTATACACTTTTGTATCATTATTCTAGTTTGTTTCTCTTTGTTTTGAGAGAAATTCCTTTTCTTAATGTGTACATATTGATATAAATAGGCATTTAAGTGTCCAAGTGTGTATTTACAATGTCTAAAGTATTTTTCAAACAAGTTTGTATTTAATTGTCATTTAGAGTTCAACATGGAAAATTAGTTTTACTAGATTTAGCTAGTTGTGCGTCTAGTTGGACTCGGTGGATTCTAATGTGTTTAATTTAATCCAAATATTTTAAATTTTTAATTATGATTGTAATAACTTGTTTGTAGTGTTCGAAGTTCAATTTGATTAAGTCGAGTCAAAATAATTAGTGGAAGATCATTTTGAATTTTCCTTATCTTAGGTTTTGTTTTTATTTGTTGTTGAGAATATTGTGTTGTTTTAATCTTGAATATGTGGTGTACGATATTGTAGGAGGCTTGGTGAACTAAATATAGAAATATTGATGATAAAAAGGCTCAAAATTCATTGAAAATACACCACAAAAGGCATGAAAAAATGATAGGACATTCTACACTTAACTAGATTCTAGTTAATAACGTAAATTCCAGTCATACAACACAAAGTCAACGCATTGCGTTGATGTGCCCAACGCGATGAGCAATGCGTTACGTTGATAATTCCCTCCCAGCAATTTAAAGTGGCGCCAACACAGTTAGGACTTGTCCTATTTAAAGTTAAAATGTGCACATATCTCAATGGGCATTGGTTATTATATTAAAAAAGGAATGGCCCCACATGATGTTGTCTAATTCCAAACAAAGTGGGACTATTATTACATAATATATATGCACAAACAGCTGGACATCATGGAGGTGAACAATCTTGGACAAATTTCAATCTGTGGTCACGATTTGGATACGTTACTGTACGCTGGAGCACTGTTTTCACGAAAAGCGGAGGCTGCTACGCGGTTAATTAGATTTTAATTATTTTATTTCGTCTTTAATTTTTCATATCATGTATTCAATTATTTGGATCGTGATTATGAATATTAATGGCTAAATACCCTTCTTCTAGGGTTAAAGTTAAGAACATGAGTACTAT
>NW_025887156.1:0-1191 GCF_002878395.1 Capsicum annuum
CCTCACTTTTCTAACTATCTCTTCTCGTTCTTCATTCATAATAGCCTTCTCAATCATGATATAAGACTCAGGCTGATGAGTGGGCTAATATGAATTTACGGGTTTGAATGCCAATTCAGGAGGATAGACTTGATCATGATTTAGTTCATTGATAGGCTTCTGTATCATTGATGGAGGATTTATATTAGTTGTCACGTCCGGAATGAAAAGCGGGTTATTCGTGAATGATGGATTTGGAGGACGCATGGTGGATGTGCCAGCAGCGCTAGACACATTAGCGTATAGACCAAATCCAGGCGGATAAAGTGGATCGTCGACTTGGGCTTGAGTAGAACTAGGATGATTTGCATCTGAAAGGCCTGGAATCGAGGAAGGCGGGGTTTGTCTATTCGCCCAGGCCTGATACATTTCTGCAATTTGTTGCTTCAATAACCTATTCTCCTCCAAAGATGCAAACTCTCGTGGGACTAACTGATCTCGACCTTCTTCATTATCAGATTCTGTTCCATCTTTCCGAGTCATCTTTCTTTTTCCTTTATACCTTGTGTTGTACGGGTGAGAGGCCAACTTGACGACAACCAACCACCTTATTCTCCTTCTCTTTAAAACAAAAACTAATATGTTAGGATTTAGAGAGATTTTTTTTTCTTTTTTTTTTAAATATTCATAACTAGCTCAAATGTCATGCACCTAAGTAATTTCCTTCCTGAAATGGACTTAGGAAAACCCTCTTGTTTCATCCTGTCTTTGGTGAATTAATTTTTTACCCTCATTATTTAATGCCAACATCTTAAAATTATTACTTGAAACTTGAAAAAAGAAAAAATATTTGATCGCACCCGCCGAGGGTTGCCTACGTATCATGTTTTACATGAATCAGATCATCACGTAGCTCATGAATATGGTAAATATATATATATATTCAGAAATAAGGGGGATAAACTTGAAACAAACGCGAAATTTTCCATGCATTTCCAACAAAGCTTTAGTGAAGGGAAACTAAAATTATCTAAAACTAGAAAAGACTCAGAATACTGGAGAAATACTAAAAAACCTATAAAGAAACTAATTCTAAGGAAACAAGGACTTTAATAATTATCATCAAGATGCCTTCCAAAGATGTCTTGCAACTTAATCCTCCCTCAGACTTGAGTAGATCCTGGATAATGCTTTTGGCAGATATGGAGCGAG
>NW_025887157.1:0-4584 GCF_002878395.1 Capsicum annuum
CCATCTTCTCCTTTTGCAATTTTCAACTTCCACATTCTTAATTTCTTATTTCTATCTACAAGTGCACAATTTAATGTATTAGTGAGAATTTTACACGCAATTATAGGCAGGGGCGGATCTATATGTACTTAGGGGTGGCACGGCATCCGCAGATTTCGGTTGAAACTTTGTGTATATATGCATATAATGTAGAAGAATTGAATATATAATATACTTGTCATCCCTTGAACAAAGTGGCAATTAGTGCAACTGGCAATAGGCAGAAAATATCACCGCACTGACCAAGGTTTGAAACCTATTAATGAGCATTGTATTTTTGGCTTGTTCCTTTGCTTGCACAAAGGGAGACTACTCATCACTTTACCCCCCCCCCCCCCCACACACACACCCCCACCCCACCAACACTTCGTTTTTTTGTGTCTTTTTCGTTAGATGTGTGTCAAGGGCTTAGTTGTCTTTTTATTTTCCCTTTTTTTGTTTAGGTTTTTTCATTAATTTCATTTACTTGCTATTTTTTATTAATTTAAATGGGTTATTTTTCTTTAATTAATTTCTGCTTTTCTAAAATTTTCTCTTGGTTAATCTTTTGATACTAGTGTTTGATGTGTATTTGTGTGAATTAATGAGTATTAAATCTTAAATGTCACATAAATATTTATAAGAACATATGAAAATTTTAAAAAAGTTCACGTCTATAAAATTATGGATATTATTATGTCAGAGATTTTAAAATTTAAAGTTTTCGGTCGTTTGAACAAAGTGAAGATGATTAAGTTGAAGCTATAATTTTTAATTCTTTGAAACTATATATCTGCAACAACACTCTCAACATATAAAGGTAATGGAATATGAGTATATTAAGATAACTGTATCATATAATTTATATAAATTTAAATTTTTAACATGAAAAATCTCTTTTTCTCTTTCAAAGTTATGAAGAATAAGATCTCTTATACCGAAAAAAATTAAACTATTTAGGAGTTTTTGATCTCAGAATATCTAAAAAACGAACATAACTCACTAGACGTATTTGATCAAGTTGTTTATAAAATAAAACGATGATAAATAACCCAAATTGTAACTCCAAAAAAAAAAAAAGAATCGACCCTCAAATCCTACTTGAACGGCATGACACTCAATACCTCAGAATCCTAGATCCGCCTCTGAATATAGGTATGAGTTCGAACTATCTAAGGACAGAGGCCACACAAAGATACAGTAGGCGAAAGATGATCGATTGAATCTTCTCATAAAAAAAAAACAATATGTATCTCTTTCGTTTCAATTTATATGATATTTTTTCTTTATTAGTTGGTCTCGAAAAGACTGATATATTTCTACATTTAGTAACAATTTAACTTCAAACTCTCAATTTTACCCTTAATGAGATTATTTATAACAACACATATATTTATGACTTATTTTAAACCATAAATTTTAAAACTCTTTTTTTTTTCTTAAATGCATGCACAATCCAAACACCTTGATATAAATTACTATAGAAGGAGTATCATATCTCCAGTTCTGCACAATAGCCATAATTTTTAGTTTATACGCTCTCTATCACCTTCTTTTTTCAGCTTACTGCATTATTTTTAGATTATTCATACATTTTAACTTATTTTTTCTAAAAGAAGCACAAACACAAATATAAGTTTTGAGTCAAAGTTATATGTTTTGCAAAACCATTCACTACTCTTGCATGTAGATTAAAATTACTTTTTATACATACTCCCTCTATTTTAAATTGATTAACTTATTTTGATTTGACATGAAGTTTAAAAGAATAACGAAGACTTTTGAATCTTATGACCTTAAATTAAAGATATGCTCTTTCTAATCCCAAATAAATAAATTTTTAAACCATTTTTCAATATTCAAAATAAGTGAGTTATTGATTTTTCAAAAGACATGTTGACAATTTCTTTCAATTTTATCCTTCATTTACACTTTCTAAGTTATGAGTTTCAAAGGATTTAATTGACTTTATTTTGATGTGGCTGAAATTTCAAAAGTAGTTTGATAATATCTAAAAAAAGTAAGAATGAAAAATAAAATACAATTTAGGTCCTAATTTTTTTCCTTAATAGACGTGCATTGAGGCAAAAATTCATATTTACTAAATGTTTTTTAATCTAGTGGTCTTAAATATGTTATGTAAAAGTTTGAATTAAAAATTGCTAAAAAGGAAAGAAACCTTCTTTAAATAGACTAAAAAGAATAATAAGTCAAACAAATTGAAATGGAGGAAATATACATACTCCCTCCGTCTCAAAATAGTTGACACTTTTACTAAAAATAAAATACTTAAAATTTAAAAGACAAAGAGAGCATTAATTTTTTTTTTTGTTTCAACTTAACATTGACATTAATTATTCGAGAATTTAGAGACACATAAATTGATAAGGATTAAAGAATTGTAATAAGAAAAATATTAGTCAAATCATACTCTTAATTATTTTTTCCTTAAGAATTGTACAAAATCTAAACTTATCAATTATTTTGAGACGAAAAAAGTGTGTGCGTGTATATATATACACACATGATCTAAAAACTTTTGAAAAAAAAGAAGTAAAAATAGTATAAATATCAACCCTTTTGAAAGTAATTATACTCTCTTTCACTTTTTTAATTACTTTATTCTCTCTCCCTATTAATATACATAACATATCCAACATATACATAGCATTCGGTGTATATGTTGGGATTTTTGTAATATGTTTATGGAGTTGAGATTTTTTGTAATATTGAAAACATAAGTTGTGTATTTGTGTAAACCACCCTTCATAGGTGCGGAACTAGATTAAAAAATCTGGTGCTCCGGCATTCGTTAAATTTAACGCAAAATTGATATAATTATATAAGAAATGTATAAAAACTACTAAAAGATGGAAAAAACACCCATGGAATAACAAAGATAAGATGAGTGCTTTAATTTCTAAATGAAACTTTAAAGCTTTGAGTGTTAAAAAGTGTGAACCTCTCGAACACCCACATTTCTTAAATTCTGGTGTATGAAAAATACTTACTAAAGATAGAGTGATGACAAAAATTATTTTTATAAAAGAAAGAATAGAGAGAGCAAAGACTCACCAAGAGAAAGAAATTATAATTGTGTGAAAATAATGAGTGATCTATGCAACTATTTATGCAAAAAAAGTAAGCATTATTGTTAGTTTATTTTTTTTCCTTTTCTGGTTATAATTATGATAATGAGCTAATAATGCCGTCCATTGTCCTTATCTTTAATTTCCCTTTTCCCTTTCTTTTTTCACTAGTAAAATTAAGGGTAGTTAACCAGGGGCGGAGCCAGCCCTCTTTAAGGGGTTTGGTCGAACCCTCTACAACGGAAAAATATACTATTTATACATGATTAAAATTATTTTTATGTGATTATAGTAGATGTTGAATTCCCTTCGACTTAGATTTTTTTAAAATGTTAAATCCCCTTACTTAAAATTCTGGATCCGCCTCTATAATTAACTCTTAAAAGATAAACTGAGAATGCATGTATGATTAATATGATTAAGTGATAAATATTATGAAATACAATATTATGTGGATGTCTATTAGATGTAATTTCTTTATTCTTTTATTACTATTCACCATTATGTTCTATCTCTTCATGACCTCAAATTCTTAAAGTATTACTATCTTCGTTAAAAACAGAATGACCTACTTATTTTTAATCCGTTTAAAAAGGAATGATTCCTTTTCTTTTTTGGCAATACTTTAATTTTAACTTTCCAGATGGGTGTTTAGGACCACAAGATTAAAGGACATTTTGGTACATTTGACACAACTTTACTTTAAGGCCACAAAAAATGATTCTTTATTTTCTTAAATTTTGTGTCAAGTCAAAGTAGGTCATTCGTTTTTAAACGGAGGGAGTATATGTTAACGTTCTCTATCTCTACCTTTATGTAATCGTATAAATAAAAAATGGGAAGTTATATTGCATAGACACTTGAAAGACACTCGGGGAAGAAATAAAAAAAATCTTCTTTTGATTATCTAATTTTATGTTTCTTTTCTTGTTTCATATCATTACTTGTAACTTTATTTGATAACATGTTATCAACATAACTTGAGTCTCTAATATTATTTTCATAATTACTTTTAATTTCGTATTTTATGTTCCTCTCATAAAAGAAAAGAAAATATGGTACTCACAACTATTGTGTCGGCACTAAGGGGAATAGTACCTTGCAAACTTTAAAGCAATGAAAGTTACATACAACTAACACGATCCTAGAATTAAATGGAGTATACAATTATTACAATAAAAAAAAAAAAAAAAAGAGGTTGTACAAACTAAAAAAAAATAGCAGGCCTGCTCGTATTTATTGGCTATCAGATTTTTGAAGAAAAGTCAAATTTGTGATTTTTCTTTGCTCAGCCTCGGAGTCCATATCATGGTGAAGATAAGCTGATAAGATAAGGTTGTGATCCTCATTCAAAAATTAGACCGATCACCTTCGAGATATTGGTTCGTCCAACCAACAACATTCTAGGTTAATTGTCCCTCGATTGATGGTGAGACTAATACTTTAATTGTCTCCCATATCATTATTCGATAATAGA
>NW_025887158.1:0-2141 GCF_002878395.1 Capsicum annuum
TTCATTTCTTCCATTCATATGCTTGGATTATCCACTATCCAAGAACCAATAGTGACTTCTTTCTCTTAATCCCCCTTCTCATAAGTATCATTTGTTAGGTTTGAGAACTCATTTATGTATGAGTTCCTTGTAAGAGGATAGGGTAGTGATTAAGACTTTCTTTTTCCAGATAAGTGGACCAGTTCTGGAGTAGCTGTTCCTGCTGAACATAATTAGTTAGGCTCATAGCAGCCCTTAACTTGGCTTTACAATTCCTTTTCATATGACCATTCTTCCACATTGAGTACATGACAAATAATTGGACATAGACACCTATTTGTGGTAGGAATTGTAAGGGTGACTACCATGTTGACAGCCTAGAACTTTGCCATTGTTAGATCTCTGACTAGTCAGAATAGCTAAAATCTAGAATTAGAGATTTGTTAAGTTCTTCAGTTGTACGGACCAGGTTCCTCTCTAGCTCAGTATTTCTCTCAAAAGAGGCTGTAAGATGTCCTTGGAACTCTTTCCACTTTTCTTCAAGCTCAATTTTAAGACTACTGGCCTCAAACTTTTCTTTTAATACTAACTAAGATAACTTCCTCAGATTTCTTTCATTTCAACATTTTCAGAGGTCAATTTTTGAAACTGTTCTCCCTACTCAGATATTTGAATAATTAAAGCATTTTTTTATTTTCAAGATTATCTATACTCTCATTAAGAAAATTTATTCTCAGTAGTGATAGCACAAAGAGAATTAATCAATACATTTGCAAGTCTTTTCAGTTTCTTATAGGAATTGTCATTGAGGTTTTGCTTAATGTCAAGAAGAGTTACCTCTTCATATTCATCATTATCTGATTTTTCCATAAGAGTAAAAAAGAGAGTTATAAATGTTATCTTATTCTTCTGCAACCAACATAGAGATATTTTTTGGATGCTCTGACTCATTAGACTCACTGGATGAGGCCCCCCCAAGAAGCCAATGATTGCTTGACTATATAATCAGCTGCAACTTGTCTCTTAAACTTGTCAGGGACCTAATTCTTCCTCTTTCCTTTGTCTCCTCCTGTATTTACATAATTATTGTATTCCAACTTGCGCATTGGACAATCCTTGATAAAGTGATCACATTTACCACATATGTGACAATAATCATTTCCCCCATTGGATTGCTAGCATTTCCTTTCTTCTATAATCCACCATTCATTTTTATAGCTCTTATGAATATTCGAGCTAAGTAAGCTACATACTCATCAGCTTTCTTGGTTCCTTCTTATCTTGGCTTGTTGTTTTTTCAACTCATACGTCTTCAAATTACCAATCAAATTATCCATTTTAAGAGTCTTGAGATCTTAAGACTTAGTGATAGCATTGAATTTACTTTCCCATGACTTAGGTAGAACACCAAGTATATCCATCACTTGTTTACTTGGTGGAATTACTTCTCCAAGAAAGTGTAACTCATTTGTAATAGTACTGAATCCGGTGTGCATTTCTTGAATGGTCTCGCTTTCATTCACAGTAAGGGCTTATACTGATTTGTGAGAATATCCACTTTGGACTCCTTAACTTGACTTGTTCCCTCATGGATAGTCTTAAAACATCCTAAATCTTCTTTGTTGATTCACATATAGATATTCTATTATATTCATCGGGACTTATTCCACAAACAAGAAATTTATTTGCTTTATTGCTATTTTCATTCTTTTTCAATCATCTTTATCATACTCCTTTCATGTCCTGGGAAAAGATATATTAACATTTCCTTGCGTGACTTCCTTCATGGGAATGTGTGGTCCATCACAGATAATGTCCAAAAACTTGCTATCTTCAACCATTATGAAATCATGCATTCAAATCTTCCACCATCCATAGTATTGACCATTGAAGCGGGAAGGTCTAGTGGTTGAGTGACCTTCATCACATTGGGTGGATCAGCCATCACTCAGGATCCACTCTAGGTGTTAACCATTTAGAGAGAACAGTTCTGATACCAATTGTTGGCTTATGAGTTCACCACGTGTAAGGGGACCAGGTCCTATACACACCAAATTATTAAATAAATAAGATATAAAGAAAAGTGTTGCAGATAAAAGGCACACAACGTTTACGTGGAAACTTCCTTGCTCAAGAGAGGAAGAACCACTACCTGTCTCATA
>NW_025887159.1:0-3202 GCF_002878395.1 Capsicum annuum
CAGTCCGAAAATCATAGATTATTTCCTTCATTCGAAGTACTGAATTCGAAGGAGAGTAAATGGGTGTACTCGGAATGTACTTGCAACCCTCCAGTGTAAACTTTTCTCCAAAAAAGTACCGGAAAAGGTCCATGCCCGGTCCGGTGCGTGAACTTAAGCGTCACTAAAGGGTCCTATTAAGAGAAAAAACATCAAACCCCCCGAACTTGTAGCCAAAACTTACTTTAGACCCTAAACTAATCGGGCAATTATTTACCCCCTTAACAACTTTAAAGTGAATTAAATTCACCCCTTAAGGCTGACGTGGCAAAAAAAAAAAAAAAAAAAAAGCGAGTGAAATTCTTTTTTTTTAAAAAGGACCCACTATATATATATATATATAAATTTTTTTAAAAAAACAAGAAACCCAACATCATCATCTTCATAATACCAACTAGGGGTGGGCATTCGGTATTCGGTTCGGTATTTTCATAATTCGGGTTTGGTAATTCAATAATCGGTAATTGAAAGTAGATACCAAATACCATACCATTAAACTTCGGTTCGGTAATTCGATAATCGGTAAATTAAATTTTGGTTCGGTACGAAATTCGGTATTACCATATTAAAGTTGGACATGCTTGTAGTGATCCTATTTGGTGATAATAGTGGTGATTTCCAACCAACGTTTTCAGAAAAATTCAATTTTGTTTGGTAGTTTGACACCTCTGAATACATAGTTTTACACCAGAAAAAACCAATTTATTTGGTCTTGTTACACGTTGATACGTGTGACTCAATTAATGAAACAACTTAAAACCTATGTTATTGTAGTTTGATCCAGCTCCAAGATGGGGAGAACTGGATGTAACACGAATAACATTTACATCAAACTGGATGCAACACGAATGGATGTAAATGTGATGTAAAGTCATAGTATTACTTTTTATAAATGTGATGGAGAGTAATATATGTTATGTTGTCTGCCAAATGCTGAGTTTTGCTTCTATCCGCTGTTGACATATGGACACAAGGATTAAGAAAGCTTGACCAAGTACCCTTGGTTAAATCCATATTCCGACCTACGTTAGGAACATTAGAGTTGGGCAAGTGCAGCCACCAATGGTGTTATGTATCATATCATGAAGACTTCTTTTTTTGTTGTTCCTTTCCACGCCCCGATTTTCAGTCTTAGCGTGATATTTTCTTCAAAAGTTGTCATATGTTGGTTGCAAGGAAGTCTGCTGGGTAAAGTTAAGAGTCTACTTTATGACTGTGTTTAACAGTTCAAAGTTTGCTTGGGTAATATTCACACAAGTACGTGACCTTTGGAGTGTGGACTAGGTATGTGGCCTATGGGTCACTTAACTATAATTAGAATTTCGGGAAATACCAAATACCAAACGGTAGTAATATTTTTTACCAATTTCGAACCCAAATACCGTAATTTTAAAATTTTACTCCCAAATACCATCCCAAATACCAAATTACCGAATACCAATTACCAAATTTTTCGATTTGGTTCGATAATTCGGTTTTTGGTATTTTATGCCCACCCCTAATACCAACACCCCATTTCTTCATCTTCTTCGTACCATCACCCTCACCCTCACTCCGTTTCTTCATTTTCTTCGTTTAGGTCAATTTTGGTATTAAATTTTGTTGGCAATAACCATTCAAATGCTCTGTCCCTCAAATTATGATCCAAAACCTCAGAAAGATGATTGGTGTGGCTGCAATGATAGTGTCATGCTTGGTCACTTCGTTTGAAGACGAGAAAAGCAAAAGTAGTTGAAGACTGCTTCCATAGCTAAGCAATTTTAGAAAGAGCGACAAAATTGGGCATTATGAGGTTTTAAAAACAAGTGGTTGGGAGATTTCGTGCTGCTAGTGTGATCTAGAATTGATAGTGAAAAATAATTTCTTTCTTCTTCCAGTTTGTCAGACAATAAACTTTTTGCGGTGACAAGTACTAGCTAATCACTTCCAACCACATTCTTCAATCTTTTTGAGTAAAAGATTGAAAATTTGGGAGTTTTGGGATTTTGGGTTTTGGTTAACGTGAAAGAATTTGGGTTTGAGATTGTGTATTGATGTGTTTTTGTGATCCTGTACTTGTATTTAGTGGGTGTTTGGATGAGCTTATTTTAAGTTAAAAATAGCTTTTAAGCTATTTTTAACCTTTTTAAGTGTTTGGCAATTTGAATTTTGCTTAAAAAAAGCTAAAATTTGCTTTTTATAAGCCACTTTTTAATAGCACCTCATTAGGTACTTATTTTTTGGGGCTTATAAGCCATTTTGTTTTAACCTACTAAAAGATATTTTTATCCCTCAATTTTTAATTTTTTAAAAAAAGAGGAACTTTTTTTATCCCTAATTTTTTTTTATTTTTTTTCTTCCGTTTGGCTTTAACTTATCATTTTTTGACATGATACACTCATTAAAAAATAATTATTATATAATTATTTTACCTTACTATCTCTATTAATTGATGTTTAGGATCCGTTTGATCATACATTTTTTAAGTAATTTTTCGAAAAATATTTGACAAATAATGTTTGGCCATATAATTTGTCATTATTTGGTCACTAATTTTGGCAAATAATTCCAATTCTCAAATATTAGGAAAAAATAGTATTTGAATCAAATTTCATTTTTTGGAAACGCTTACAAGTGAAATATGTTTCCTAAATACTATGACCAAATACATGGTGAAACTAAGGGAACGTTTACAAGTGAAATATGTATTTTGCTTGATGATTTATTTTAACAAAAAAAATATTTTTTAGCGCACAAATTAATAGTCATTCAAGAAAATATTTTATATATATATATATATATATAATTTAATTTGAATCATTTTAGAAATAAAAATTAATAATAACCAACTCTACATACCCTTAATAGCTTTAAGGGTATTTCAGACATTTTGACAAAAAAAAGTGCTTAAAAATACTTGTTTACCAAATAGATCAATAACTTTTTTTTGAGTTTTAGCATTTTTATCCAAACATGTAATTGTTTATTTTTAAAATAAGTTCAGCACTTTCAAAAGCATTTTTTAAAAGCAACTTTTTTTCAGCCTATCCAAACGGGCCCTTAGTCCATTGTTGGATTTGCTAAGTTAATTCAAGTTAATTTTTCATTTGATGAAAAAAAAACTCACTGAAAAGCTTGCAACAATGGTGAAAGGAAGAGAAAAAGGGGTGCTTCTATGTGAAGA
>NW_025887160.1:0-2206 GCF_002878395.1 Capsicum annuum
CCATTTGGGAGGACAAACGGGCGAAATGGCGCAAACGGGGCATTTTTGGGCTAAATCTGTGTGCTATAGTCCATGATTTCAGGGGTGGGCCCGAGTTTCGAGCGTGCTGTGGGCCAAAAATTGATCAGGGCATGCCAGGGAGATTGGGGATCGTCCTAGTATGGTCCGTTTATTTTTTTCGTGGCCATTTGGGTGGACAAACTTTTGAAACAGCACGAACGGGGCATTTTTGGGTTAAATCGGTGTGCTATCTCCTATGGTTTTGGGGGTGGGTCCGAGGTACGGGCGTGCTTTGGGCCAAAAATTGACCAGGGCATCCCAGGGAGGTTGGGGATCGTCCCGGTGTGGTTTGTTTAATTTTTTGTGGCCATTTGGGTGGAAAAAAAGGGGAAACAATGCCTACGGGCCATTTTTGGGCCAAATCAGTGTGCTATAGCCTATGGTTTCGAGGTTGGGCTCGGGGGTCAGGGCGTGCTGTGTTCCAAAAATCGATCGAGGCATTCCAGAGAGGTTGGGGATCATCCCAGTGTGGTTCGTTTAATTTTTTGTGGCCATTTGGGTGGACAAACGAGTGACGGCGCGAACGAGGCATTTTCGGGATAAATTGGTGTGCTACAGACCACGGTTTCGGGGGTTGACCCGGGGTCCGGGCGTGTTGTAGTGCAAAAATTGACCGAGGTGTGCCAGGGAAGTTGGGGATTGTACCAGTGTGGTTCATTTAATTTTTGTGGCCATTTGTGTGGAAAACGGGCGAAACGGCGTGAATGGGTCTTTTTCGGGCCAAATCGGTGTGCAATAGCCTATGGTTTCTGGAGTGGGCCTAGGGTCGGGGCGTGCTGTAGGTCAAAAATCAACCAGGGCATGCCACGGAGGTTGGGGATCATTCCAGTGTGGTCCATTTAATTGTTTGTGGCCATTTAGGTGGACAAACGAGTGAAGCGGCATGAACTAGGCATTTTTGAGTTAAATCGGTGTGCTATAGCCAACGGTTTCAGGGGTGGGCCCAAGTTCCGGGCGTGCTGTGGGCCAAAAATCGACTGAGACATGCCAGGGAGGTTGGGGATCATCCCAGTATGGTCCGTTTAATTTTTTGTGGCTATTTGTATGGAGCAACGGGCCAAATAGCGCGAACGGGGTATTTTTAGGCCAAATTGGTATTCTATAGCCCATGTTTTTGGGGGTGGGCCCGGGGTCCGTGTATGCTGTGGGCTGAAAATCGACCGAGGTATGCCAGGGAGGTTTGGGATCGTCCCAGTGTGGTCCATTTAATTTTTTGTGGCTATTTGAGTGGACAAACGGATCATTTTTCGGCTAAATCGGTGTGTTATAGCCCACAATTTTGGGGTTGGGTCGGGGGTTCGGGTGTAATGTGGTTCAAAAATTAATTGAGGCATACCAGGGAGGTTGGGGATCGTGCCAGTGTGGTCTGTTTAATTTTTCGTGGCTAATTAGGTTGAAAACGAGCGAAACGGCGTGAATGGGGCATTTTCGAGCCAAATCGGTGTGCTATAGCCCATGATTTTGAGGGCTCGCCCAGGGTCCGGGCATACTGTAGCCAGAATATCGATTAGGGTGTGCCAGGGATATTGGGGATCGTCCCAGTGTGGTATGTTCAATTTTTGTTGGTCGTTTGGGTGGACAAAAGGATGAAACTGTGCGAACGGGACATTTTCGGGCCAAATCGGTGTGCTATAGCCTATGATTTTGGGGGTGGGCTTGGGGTCCGAGCGTACTGTAGGCTAAAAATTGACCAAGGCATGCCAGGGAGGTTAGGGATGTTCCAACGCGGTCTATTTAATTTTTTGTGGCTATTTGGGAGGACGAATGAGCAAAACGTCGCGAACGGGGCATTTTCGAGCAATATCGGTGTGCTATAACCCACGTATTCGGGGGTGGGCTCGGGTGTCAGGGAGTGTTGTAGGCCAAAAATCGATCGGGGCATGCCAAGGAGGTTGGATAAACTACGGAATGGCACGAACATGGTGTTTTTATGCCAAATTGGTGTGTTATAGCCTACTGTTTTGGGGGTCGGCCTGGGGTCCGGGCGTACTGTGGGCCAAAAATAGACCATGGCGTGCCAGGGAGGCTAGAGATCGTTCCAGCATGGTCCTTT
This sequence comes from Capsicum annuum, assembly GCF_002878395.1. NCBI lineage: Eukaryota > Viridiplantae > Streptophyta > Magnoliopsida > Solanales > Solanaceae > Capsicum > Capsicum annuum. The sequence goes on from NW_025887160.1 coordinate 2,114, forward strand.
TAATCATTTCTGGCTATTTGGGTGGACAAACTGGCGAAACGGCGCGAACGGGGACTTTTCGGGCCAAATCAGTATGCTAAAGCCCACGGTTTT
>NW_025887161.1:0-2883 GCF_002878395.1 Capsicum annuum
ACACCTTTGATATGAGTCCCATTTTTATGTAATAAAGGTGTCATGTTAGCATAAAGGGGTGACAAAAATACGTTAAAATTGAGTTCGGAAGGGTAATAGGACCCATGTGAAGTTGGAGTGTGTCGTATCAATTTGGACCATAGTTTAAGGGGTATGGGATGCGTACACTGGTGGATTACATGCAGTAGGGGGGTCATCTGAACCCCCTTCGTCGAAAAATTACACTAAGTATATACAATCAAAATTTTAATTTACCGTATATATGTTAAGTACTGAACCCCTTGACATAAGACTAAAGCTTTATTCAGTGGTGAAGGGGTGCAGAATTTCTCATTCAACGTACGTTCGAGTCTGAATAACACCGTTTTTTCCAATTTTTTATATTAGCTTTGGGATTAAATCCCTAGTTACCTATTTTCTTGCTCTCTTACGTTCTGACCCTTTTTTCGTTGCTCTTCTCTCTACTTTCACGGTTACTAATTTAATTGTTGATTTTTTTTCTATTCTTTTGCAAAATTATATTATATACTTTTTTTTGTTGTTTGTCTATTTTGACTGATTTAAAATAGTTTTATCATGTTAATGTATAAACAACTTAAACGTAAAGTACAATTCCCGTAACTTATTGTACTTTTTATGTAGTTTCTAAATATGTAAATTATTTTTAAAAAAGTTTATAGATTGTACGTTTGAACGCACGATCAAAATAAAGTGTTTAACTTCCTCCGTTTTGTTGTTCATGTTGAGGTAGAGTTAAACTTTCTCTAGTTCGCTCAAATCAAATCCGACTTGCTTATTTTTTAGGTCCTGTACTCCTGTTAACGTACTTAGTTATTTTTTAACCCCCTTAATAGAAATTCTAGCGTGGATGCTTATATCAAAAATTTAAAGATCTTATAATACATCTTATATATCAGAAATGTATTAGATCTTATAATACATTAGATAGGTCTACACTTGTACTCTATAGTCAAAATTGAAACAAGAGTAGCATTTCAAAATATTCAAAACTACTCTTTAATACAATCCCATTATACATACTGATATACATAGAGACTAACCTACTAGATTAATTTCAGTCATTTCTATGTTCGAATTCACTTAATATATTAATGGATTTTGCCTCTCGAAATGCAAAACAATGGCACATATAAATTGATATAGGTGCGGAACACCTACGATTATTAAAGAAGATCTAGTTAATACTCTCTCTATCTCATACTCTGTCTCATATTAGTTGAGATATTTTTCAAAAAGTTGTCCCAAAATAATTGAGATGTTTAAAAATCAAGACATAATTGGATATTTTATATCAACTTTACTCTTAGTAATTTAATGAAAGCAATTAACTCTAATAGATAATGATACTCCCTCCATTTCATAAAATGAATTGTTGAGTTTTGACACACAAATTAAGAAAAAAGCATTAAAAATATAAATTTAACACAACTTTTCATTTTTACCCAAAAAAGAAAAAGCTGACCTTTAATATCTTTTTAAAAGTTAATTGGTTGTCAAATTATAAGGGTAAATTTGAAAAAAAATTCAATAATTTACTTATTTTAAACACCAATAAATATCCCAACAATTCACTTATTTCAAAACGAATGGAGTAATATTTAATATGAATTTAATAGGATTATATTAGTCAATTTATCCTCCTTATTAATTCTTTGTTAAATGTTGTGCAAAACACAAAAGTCTCTTTGTCTCATATTAATTGAGATGTTTTTAAAAAAAAATCTCAAAATAGTTGAGATGTCTAAAGAATTAATAAAAGATAATTAAATAATATTTTTTTTCACTTTATCGTTAGTAATTTAATGGAAATAATCAACTCTAATGAATAATAATAATATTTAATATGAATTTACTATAGTGATATTTTTACACTCCTAATTAATTCTTTCTTAAAATCTTTCTTAAAAGTTATACAAACTGCATGTCATGTTGAGTAATATGAGATGGAAAGAGTACTTATGTCGGTTAGAGGTAGGATAGAAAGTCGTGAAATCGATTTAAGGCGTACACGATCTACAAACTCACACAAACACCAAAATACAAAAACGATGCTCCCTCCATTTTATTTTAATTAACTTTTTTTATAAAAATATTTGTTTTAATATAGCTGTTTCATTGATGAAATCAAGAGGATTTTAATATGTTTTTTTAATAATATCCTTAAATGATTAAATGATTAAACAAGTTATGTATATTTAAATTTATATTTTTAAAGTATAATTAATAAGACTTATTTTGTAAAATAGACCCCAAATAAATATTTTTCTTAATGGGTGTGTCAAGTGGGCCGACTAATACGAGGGCGTACAAGTGAGAATCACTCACTCCGTTTCATATTAGTTAAACTCTATTGACTTAATAGACCCATGAAAAAAATATTAGTTAAGAATTTATTTTACCAAATTGACCTTATTAGTTATACTTTGAAAATATAAATTTAAGTAATATACTTTATTTTGTTATCTAATGTTACGGATAATATCGAAAAAATATAATAAAATTTTTTTGATTTCATCAAAAATCTAATTAAATTAAAATAAATATTTTTAAAAAGACGCCAGCTAAAACGAAATGAAAGTACTTGTAATTCATTTCGAACAAATTAGAGTACCTAGAAACTTGGAAAGTCCATGGGGTGATGAGTTGATCCTCCGTGGCACAATCCTCACCGTAGATATCCTCAACACCACCTTCCACCACCGCTGATGTCGGTGACATGTCCACCACCGATTCACTCTTCTCCGTCATCTTGCTCTCCATTTTCTCTTTCTAACTCGCGCAATGCATGACTTGTTAAAGTTGTGTATATATGTCTCTTTTGTTTTTGCCACCTATAAATGAGCCTTATACGTGTAGTGTGTT
>NW_025887162.1:0-5611 GCF_002878395.1 Capsicum annuum
GTAATTGCTCAGCTAAGTAAAGATCACAAATACATTAACATCAGTTAGTATGCACCAAAACACCATAATCTTTCCACGTTTGAACTATACACATACTACATACACCAAGACAACAATAACATATCTAGTGTAATTCACAATTGGGGTTTGGGAAGGACAGTGTGTACGCAGACCTTACCCCTACCTTGGAAAGTAGAGGCTACTTCTAATAGACCCTCATCTCAAGAAAAACATACACTAAGACAATTATTCTAAATTATTGAGCCGGTAGTGACTCAAACTACAACTCGTATTCCATCATGCTCCAACATCAGAAACAATAGAAGATTACCCTTTTACCAATTTTCCAACTCAAATAAGAAAAATACTAAGATTAGCTCCTACAGCAAGTTCCCTTAGTATAAATTATTCTATAAAAAAAAAGACTTGACCTAATTGCCTAGTTTCTAAACAGTTTCACAAAGCGCAAACAATTGTAACACAACAAGACTGAAATAAAAAATCAAGGCACAAAACATACAAGGCCCAATTAGCAAGTCTCTACCAGTTCACAACTATCTAAAATATGCATCCAATCAAAAACACTGACAGATTGGTAAACAAACACCAAAACTACAACATGTAAATCTCCTTCCAAAAGATAAGCCATCGTGTAATCCACTGACAGAACATACTTATCCTAATAAGTTTAACCGTTGTATAGATTAAAACCCCAATATAGCCTAGCTCTTAGTTGCCATAACTAACAACAAAGTGTAATCTACAAACGTGATCGGGAAGGGTAGTGTGTACACAAATCTTAGCCTACCCTTGACTCTTGGCTCAAAAAAAAAACATTGTAAAAGAAGTTATTAGCAAAAAATAGGAACAATAACATGACAAAACAGCAATCGAAGCTAACGAAACAATAGGTAGTAATAAAAATCTAAGATTAAATAATCAATTTCTTGGTAGACAAAGCTATAATAACAAACCTAGAAACCAAGCCAAAAAATTTTGCAATACCAGTGACCGCAGTAGGTTATTCGAAGGGAAACAAACTTTCCAATTCCAACAAATAATGACTGCAACACCAGTGACCACAAATAAGGATCAAAAAAAATTCCAAAGAAAGAAGGGAAAAATTATCAGTAAGTTCTTCCAAGATGCCTCATTTGGGGGAAAAATGAAAGAAGGGTCAATTTGGGGGAAAAAATAAGAGGAAGGGTCAGTCACCCTATACAAATAATACCTCCAAATCTTTAAGGCAAACACAACATCTGCTAACTCAAGATCGTGAGTTGGGTAACTTTTCTCATGGGGCTTAAGTTGTCTAGAGGCATACGCCACAACCTTACCCTTCTGCATCAAAACACACCCCCAAACCAACTCTGGAAGCATCACAGTAATCAACAAATCCATCTGAATCATCTAGCAATGTCAAAACTAGAGCTATGGTGAGTCGAGTCTTCAACTCCTGAAAACTCTTCTCACAAAAATCTGACCACTGAAACTTAACTTTCTTCTGAGTCAATCTGTACATAGGGGATGCAATAGATGAAAATCCTTTAATAAACCACTGGTAATAGCCAGACAAACCCAAGAAACCCCTGATATCTAATGGAGAGATAGGTTTGGGCTAGTTTTTTACCACCTTGATCTTTTGAAGATCCACTCTAATGTCATCACCAGAAATAATATGGCCAAGAAAAGCTACTAATCTTAGCCAAAATTTGCACTTGCTAAATTTAGCGAAGAACTGATGGGCTCTAAGAGTCTACAATACTATTTTGAGGTGGTTCACATGATCATTTTTGTTACGGGAGTAGACAAGAATGTCATCAATGTAGACTATGACAAACATGTCTAAGTACTGCTTGAACACTCGGTTCATCAAGTCCAGGAAGACTACTGGAGCATTAGTGAAGCCGAAGGACATGACTAGAAACTCAAAGTGACCATGCCGAGTTCTAAAAGTTATTTTTAGAATGTCACATTCTCTGACTCTGAGCTGATGATAGACGCATCTGAGGTCTATCTTAGAGAAATAATTGGCACCCTGAAGTTGGTCGAACAAGTCATCAATTCTGGGAAGTGGATATTTGTTTTTGATTGACTTTGTTCAACTGACAGTAGTCGATACACATCCTAAAAGAATCATTTTTCTTTCACATGAATAGAACTGGTGCACCCACGGGGAAACAGTGGGCTTGATAAATCCGTTATCTAGGAAATCTTTCAATTATTCCTTTAATTCTTTGAGTTCAACTAGGGCCATTCTATAAAGGAGAATAGAGATAGGCTGAGTATCTAGAAGAAGGTCTATTCCAAAGTCAATTTTCCTTTTGGGAGGAACTCTGAGAAGATATTTAAGGAACACATCTGGAAACTCCCTCACTACTGAAACTAACCCAAGATTAGGAGTCTCAAAATTTGAGTCTTTGACTCAGAAAAGATGGTAAATACACCCCTAGAATATCATTCTTCTCGCTCTAAGATATGAAATAAGTTGAACCTTAAGTGTTGTGGTACTACCCCTCCATTCAAGGACTCGTTTATTTGGAAACTAAAAATGAACTACTCTATTTCTACAATCAACTGAAGCATAGAATGAATGGAGCCAATCCATGTCGAGAATGATGTCAAAATCTATCATCTCAAGCTCTATAAGATCTGCTAAAGTAACTTTTTGAGACACCATAATCGGACAGTTCCTATAGACTCGTTGGGCTATGATAGACTTACCCACTGGGGTAGAGACTGAGAAAGGCTCTACTAAGATTTTGGGACTTACTCCAAAGTTGACAGCTATATAAGGAGTTACGAAAGACAGAGAATCTCCAGGATCTAACATAGTATAAATATGTAAATGATAGATTTGTAATATACCAGTAACCACATCAGGAAAACTCTCCTGATCTTGCCGGGACTAAAGTGCATAGAGCCTATTTGGGCACTGCCCACTGGTGGCACTGGAAGTGGCACCTTACTGAGACGAACGACCTAACTGAACTAGGGGACGATTATACTAACTCTTTGAACCCACCTGAGGACACTCCCTAATTCTATGGCCTGACTTACCGCACCTAAAATGTATATCACTATCGGCTCTGCAAACACCCTGATAGTTTTACCATATTTCTGACAAAGAGGATTTCTTCGGGCACTGTTTACCCTACCTTGAGTTTTAGAGCCTGGCTCCCTATCCTTATTATTATTCCTGAACTTGGGCATCAGCACACTAGACGAAGAAGGAGCTGGGACTAAAGATTATAGGCAAAACTGAGAAAGGTTACCTCCTTCTGACTTCGGCTGAGGGAAACTAAAACTACCTGTTCTAGCTCTCTTGCTCTCCCTCTCTTTTTCCTTAGTCTTCTGTTCCTCAATCTATTAAGCATAGACCATAAACCTAGACAAGTCCATCTCCTTAATCAGTATTGTGGTCCTACACTCCTTGACCACACTGTCAGATACGCCCAACACGAACTTACTTATCTTAGACCTGCTGTCAGTTACCATATGAAGAGCTTACCTAGCAACCTGAGAAAACTTAAGGAAATATTTTTTCACACTCATGTTGCCCTACTTTAGGTTGATAAACTCTAATAGTTTAGCCTCTCTCAACTCTAACGGATAGAACCTATCTAAGAAAGTAGTAGCAAACTCTTACCACTCTATAGGTCCAGTATCTGTGCCTTTCTCTACCTTCCACTACTTAAACCATGTATGAGCCACATTATCTAACTGATAGGCATTTAACTCCGCACTCTCACTAGTGGTTACCCCCATAATGTCTATTACCTTTTGCACTATGTCAAGGAATTCTGATAGGTTCTCCTTAGACTTAGACCCTGAAAATGAAGGAGGCTTCATTCGGGTGAAGTCCCAAATTCTAGCTGCAGCAGTATTGGCCACTGGGTTAGCCTGAACAGCAGTTGGTCAAACATTTTAAGCTACCATAAAATAGGCTAGGGTGGTGAATGCAGATCTAAATTCTACGTGAAAAACGTGCTCATTTAGGGGATTTTCCTGAACAGGCGGAGGTGTTGGATGGTTCCCAGTTCTTCTTTCGTTAGTCTTTCTGGGATGCATGTTCTGTAAATGGAAGGGAAAGTTGACAGAGAGTTCAACTTGAGCTCATGCTCACTCTCACGATATGAATACTTAAAAAAAGGCATTTTTCCTAAAATTCCTCATAGCCTCTTGCCCATAAGTGTGGTGTGCTACACACCCATGCATAAGAATCTACTTGACGTGGATTTCAGACTTCCTAGGATAGTTTAGAACCTTAGGCTCTGATACAAAATTTGTAATGCCCCAAGACTACAACTTGGGCGTCATATGGTGCTTACGGCTATAAAGGACCACAAGCTAGCCCATGACTGGTACCTACTGTGAGCACTAAATAATATTCATGAAACATATAATGAAGTAAAACTAATAATGCCATAAGGTTCATAATACTAAATCAAAACTAAATATATCTGTAGAATGACTGCTAATTGATAATGTCTGAAAAGCCTCTAAACATCTTAAATAAAAGAGTTGATGGGGACAGGCCCACAGCTAACTCACAACTACTATCTAAAGTAACTTAAATAATGTAATGGCTAAATAAATATCGTGTCCTCGATGGATGAGGACTCACTACTGTAGCTGAGACTGATCTGGCTAAGTACGGTCAGGAACCCGAGCATATGAACCTATGATATAAGACATCATAGCGCAAAGAGAGAGTATAAGTTAGTACTTTAAATATACTGGTATGCTAGGTGAGGTTATGCTGATACGCATGGGCTTATGGGCATGAGATGATAACTGACTGAATGAGTATTATGAAGTAACTGGATGAGAATACATGCAAAACTGTAACTACTAAACATACTAAATATTTAATACTGCATCTATAGGTATACATTATGTATCTGAGGTTATACTAAGACTGAGTACTAAATTCTAATGGCTGAGTAATCGATAACTGATAGCCATGGTCCTGTATAACTGACTGAGTTCTTTACTGATTACTGAGACTGAAACTTTAACTGATAGCCTCCCTTTCCTCAAGAATAAATCCTAACCCATTCTTAAGCAATTAAGGAATTCAAGCTCCAAACCTCAAGAAAATCCCAAGAATCTTTAGGAATTTATCTAGTAAGGTATGTGTGATGTTCATCCATAGGTTCCTTTCACCCATGGACTCCAAGAATTCCTTTTTGGTTTTAAATTATGAGTTTTCATGTTTAAGTTGAAATATCTCCATGAATATCTTGTTAATTCAATTACAAGTTATGTTTATAAGTGTTTTCAAGTGGAGTGAGACATTACATATTTTAAATGTTTTAATCTTCACATTAAAAAATATTTATATATAAAGAGAGATAAATATAAAAGTGGATTAAAATTGATTATTTTTTATCCGTCTGGTCATTTAATAGAACAGACTAAACATAACAATAAAAAAAATAAATAGATGAATAAATAAATACAAATAATTAAATATATAGAGCAGATATATACATATAAATTATAGGGTTGAAAACTTCAAATTTTGGGTTAAAAATAAATTGACCGGCTAGATTGATGGATGTCAGTTGAATGAAAAAAGGCGGAGTGGATAGGGAAATTATACTGA
>NW_025887163.1:0-1912 GCF_002878395.1 Capsicum annuum
CTGCTGAGACTGGAATACTACTTGTGCTCTGGAGCTCGTGTCTCTAAACCTATGGTATAAACACCATAGTGTGAATGCGTCAGTACGATTGAATGTACTGGTATGCATATGAGGTAGGCTAAATGGATGGGGTTCATATGCATGAACAATAATAATAACAGATTGACTATCATGAACATGAGAATACATATATGAGACATAATAACTGACACTTATACCTTGATAACATGATTACTGAATCTAAATACTGATAATATGAGTGACGAAATTATCTTAGTTCCCTACTGTATCTGATTGACTATATCTGACAGTCCTAAAATCTATAGAACTATCTGAGTTCTATTACTGAGACTAAGATTAAAGCTGAGATATTGGGAAGTAGTTATCTAACCGATATGCCCCATACTAAGCTAAATTGGGGTCCAACCTGTAACCCTAGTTGGAAGGGTGTCAGTACCATGCTACGGGTGAAGACAACTACTATGGGGTCAGTCCTAATCTAGCGGGTGACCCCTAAGATCAGTCCTATACTAGCGGGTGATCCATGAGTATGTCAGTCCTATCTAACACATAACATCTCGTGCCTACGCTGGCTACGTAGTTCTGGAACTTAGGGATTGCTTCTAGGGATCTCAGTCCTATCTAGCGGGTGAGCCCATATCCCTAGGCTCACTCGGTGCTGAATCCTACTCCCATCTGAAAGACACTGAACTGATTAACTGAACTGAACATGGGATGAGATTACTAAATTTCCTTTGACTGACGAAATACTACAAATATCTGATCACTGACTGAGTTCATGAGAATTACTGGGATTACTGAAGTACAGAGCTTTCCTGAGTCACATGACTGACTGAGTTCTATGGATCATAGCTTGACTGGAATATCGCGAAAACATGACACTGGATCTAGACACAGCTATATTTTTTGGGTAAAATTACCCCCAGGACTCGATAGAAGGAAACTGACAAAGCATGACTTACTTGAACACATGACTAACATCATAATCCATAATTCATTTATTGAAGCATTTCGGCAAACATGTGATATGCATAAACTTGTACATAAATGGGGATTTCATGATATCTTACTAGTTGGGCACTTTTCTTTACATAGGCATTTAATCAAACATATGGTAAGCATAGTATATGTACATAACATTATACAATAAGAAAAAATCATGAATCATCTCTATTTTCATCATCCAAGGGTTTTAATCATATATTTACATGAACCTACACCTACACTAATCAATTCCATATGAAATTTATCACCAAACATGGATTAGAACTCAATTAGTCATTATCAACATGAACAACAGCAACCCAACATGAAATTCAAAAAGAAAATCCATAACTTGAACTTAGAAAAGAGATTTTTGGGCTTCATGGATGAAAGGAGTCCATGAATAAACACTATGCATTCCTTAGTTCTTGGTTTAGCAAAGATTGATGGAGAGATTTTCTTGAACTTGAATCTTCTATGAAAAACCCTAATGTATTCTTGAGAGGATTTTGAGAGAATAGATTATATTTTGATGTAATGGAGGCTCAAATCCATGTTTTTGAGCTTATATAGGGTAGGAAAATTAACCTTTTTAACCCTAGGACACGTATTTTAATTCTTGTGAAAATTTCTCGATTTTCATCCTTGGCGCGATGCTCCACTATCGCGCCAAGTCACTGGAACTACACAATTGGGAATCTGCATGGTGGCACGACGTAGAGATATCGCGTTGCCACTTTGTTTGAGACCTGGAAGTTTGGCACGATGTGCCACTATCATGGAGCAACACTGGAAATTGACAATTGCCATTTAAGCTGGCTTCGCGATGTGCTGATTGCTCAATTGATACACTGTCTCACTAAAACGGCTCTAACTCTTCGTCCGGGTATCAGATTTTGGCGAATTT
>NW_025887164.1:0-2814 GCF_002878395.1 Capsicum annuum
ACACTATTAATTACTATGTTAAATACAAAGATGCACCCGTCAAGTTTAAATACTAGTTTCGCCTGTGCTAAGATCTAATGTTTGGCCATATGTTTATTAGTCTTAGAGATAAAATATTAGACGATTGTCTAACGTTTGAGTAATTTATAAAGTTTTAGATTGTAATTTAGCATTTCTCATTTGATTTTAGTTTCTTCAGTGATACATACTAATATTAGTGTTGTCATCGTTTAAATAACTTATACTTATAATATCATAGTCTAACATTTTCTCATATGGTTTTTAATTTTCTCAATTTTACAGATAAATTTCTAACATTAAGCTGATTTACAAAAATGTTCCACTTTAGAAGATCATTTGGAGCTTAATCTAACATTTTCTCATCTGGATTTTAGTTTTTTCACTCTTACAAATTAATGATTAAAGTGTTTTTAATGCCTGAATAACTTATAAAATTTCAAATCATAACCTAACATTTTCTCGTATAACTTTCATTTTTCTCAGTTCTACAAATAAAATATTGGACTATCATCAATGATCAAATAACTTACACAATTTTAGATCATAATCATAATCTATCAATTTCTCATTTGATTTTCATTTTTCTCAACATAATTTTCAGGCCATGATACAAAAAAATGTTCATAAATCAAGTTTATTTATTTTTAAATGGTCATTTACTAAATAGATGTTCCAAAAGGACAAAAGAGTGAAAAATTCACGTAAATCTTTTTTGAGGCCCATGAAAAGCCTAAGACCCATTGCCCAATCCGAAAGTCCACTTGTAGTGGGCTGGTCCAGTTAGATGAAAAACAACTCACAACCCGACCCGACCCACAAATTCGGGTCGACTCTTTTCCATCCGCAAATTAATCTCCACTCTTTCTTCTCCCCACAAATCAACCAATTGCAGATATTCGGACGTACCTTAGACTAATTTTACGTGATATGCAGGCTTGCATGCACCTCAACTAATTCAAGTAATATCTGGGTCAGCTTGCACCTGAGGTAATAAGTAACTCTGTGTTATTGTTAAAGCTCAAAGTTAAATTGAATTTGGATTGAAATTCTCCATTTGCACCCACTCTGTGTATAGTTATTCATTTGAATTCGCTTCGATAGTTCAAATGTGCAAATAGAATTTTAATAAAAATGTGTTGTTATCTATGTTGCTCAGACTCTTCAAAAATGTCAACGGGTGTGTGTCGGATTCGCCAAAGCTAGTGTACTTTTGGAGAATCCGACTGCGGCATTGAAAGTGAAGAGTTCCCGCAACTTAGATTGTTATATATAGTATAAATTGCTTAATCTGTTTGATTGCTAAGTGCATTCACTCGCTGTGTAAGTTTAATTTTTCTTGTTAATGTGTCTTGATACTTTGGCTGAAATTATATAATCAGCGAGTGATTTGATACGACATAAGTACTAGTAAGTAGGAGCTCAGCTCGGTTTAGAATTGCGCTGTTTTTTTGTTTGATAACCGTGGTGTCCGGATCAGCTTTCGTACCTCGACTAATTCCACGGGATGCGTGCCACCTCCCACCAACAATAGATACCGGGTAACTCTATTCACCAAGGCTAGGATAGATGGGAAGATACCCATCGAACTCAATTTTTTTGAACATAGTAAAACCCCGTGATCCAAAAAAAATGCTACTGAACTGGGCTAGCATATGAAGTTCTGCAAATCAATTAGCTTGCGAGAGGAAAAACTAGGGAATGTTTTTGTAGCAAACACTACTCCAACTCACAATAGACGAGATCCTTTGATTGTATGGATAAGATGGAATAAGGAATTACGATAACAAAGCACTATCGCTAGAAAGGGTAGAAGGATATAGAGTATGAGAATCCATAGAAGAATCGGAGGTGAGCAGCATAAACTTTGCCTAAGCACAATAAATAATACGCATAATCCCGAAGCCTGAAGAAGGAAACCCTTTTATCCCTTTGTCACGTGCGTCATTACTCAACTTGGATCCCAAGTAAATCCCTTGTTGGACTGACTAATTTCTTGGCTTCTTCGCTTAGCCCCTGGAGCAACAACTTGGTTAGCCTCTATCCAAATAACTGGCCCATAAGAATTATGTGAATTATCCATGTTCACAAAATCATTTATACAGAATAGTTAGAGAAATTTGTTAAGCATGGAAACAAAGTTCCACATTGGTATCTGAAAAGAGATTGGGAAGCTACATATAAGGTGTAGGATCTCTTAATTGCGTGAGAGGCTTTCGAAGAAAACCGTTCGGGCTTGGTCCAAAGCGGACAATATCACACCATGTTAGGAGTATCATTGGATTGATTTAGCTCAACAAAATTAAAGGTGGATATGGGATCGATCTTCTTCCGTTACTGCATCTCCTTCTACTGCCAACACAGCTGCTTTTTCTTTAGCTATATATCCTACTCTTCATCATCTCTCCCTGCCTTACTTCATGTTGATCTGGTTTGTTTTGCTTCCTTATTTTCTCCTCAAATAGTTTAGTTAGAGTCCTTTGTGTTCCGCATGAGGCACTCAACAGTAATTCATATCGATTCATAGATGTAGATATTTGTAACCTTTGTGCATAGAAAGATGTACATAGAAATGATATAATATTCTGAAATGATTTAAAGTATTGTGTTCATTTCAACCTTATCAGAAGGAGTCAATGATACTTACGGGGTACAAGTATTTATATCGTACTCAGTCCCTTTCTTTTGTGGGCATTTACATATGATTATCACTTTGTTCAATTCCCTGCAGTTCATGTCACTTTGCATGATATAATCCATTGTCAATGGCTTTTACTAATGCGAAAACGTTGCTGG
>NW_025887165.1:0-1908 GCF_002878395.1 Capsicum annuum
TTTTTTAGAGTAATTAAGTATAAGCTGTTGAATTATGGCCAAATATCATGTTATAAGGCTTATATAGGGTGGGGAAATTGACCCTTTTAACACTAGGACATGTCTTTATTTTCTAAGAAAGTTTCCCAATTTTCATCCTTGGTGCGATGCGCCACTATCATGCCAAGTCACTGGAAAGTGATAAATGGGAAATTGCATGGGGGTGCGATGCGGAGCTATCGCATTGGCACCTTATCTGCGACTTGGAAGTCTGGAGCGATGCACCACTATCATGGAGCAATACTGAAAATTGACAATTGCTATTGATCTATCTCCACGATGCGCTGAAGGATCAGGTGATACACTCTCTCACTAAAAAGGCTCTAACTCTTCTCCCGGGTGTCAGATTTGGGCGAATTTTATATCGATGGAAAGTTTATTGAATTTCCCACATGAAAAAAGTGAAAATCTTGAAAATTCCACATGGAATAATAATCATTCACTTTATAAGCTAATACTAGGCATTCTTAGGATGAGATTAGCTAGGAAGAAAATTTAGGGTATTGTATTAGGGCTAAGAATAAGTGATAGGGATGCAAAAATCATGGAAGAATTTGAAGTTTTCAAATTTTTGAGTTTTTCTTCAAACTATGAAATCCCTCACTATCTAGTTGATGTTACTACTTGATTTTTAGGTACACATGACACCCAAGTCTTCAAAGAAAAAGGGTGATTCTGCTAGTCAACGAGATGACTCTTTCAAGAGTAGTAGCTCGAAGGAGGAGTATTTGTCTTTCCGATCCAGAGTAGTCCCGGCCAGAGAAATAGAGCCAGTGACTAGGGGATAGAAGCAAGCTATAGATAAGGCCATTATGATGAAAATATTAAGTGTACAGCTTGCATAGAAATCACAGTGGGCTAAGCAACCTGCTCTTACTTCAGTTTCTAGGTAAGACAAAGATGAAGATGGCCCAGAGATCACCACCACACACTTCAAAGCCTATTGAGGGTCGTGGTAGTGATGATGATGATGAGTACAGTGATGATAAGGAGGAGAAGGAAGATTCTGAGTCACCTTCCGCAATAGGTACATAGGACCTCCAATCTGAGGAGGGGTCCTAAGACAAGTCTGATACAATAGGTGAGGAGCAATCATTAGCCATACATCTGTCTAGAGAGGGTACAGACTAGGATACACAACAGGTAACTCCATCAGATACAAAGGCACCAGCTCAGCTTAATCACATGTCCAACCCCACACACATCTCAGAGGATCCTATTAATATGGTAAATTAGAGATAGTGCATGGAGGGACTTCAGACTATTTTTTAGTAGGACAACTATATTACAAGGTATGGTTGACTCATAAGGGAAATTTATGATGAGATATGGATTGATTTATTTGGGTTGGCTGGAATACAAACAGATATCAGTTATGATGGATAACGCGACCCCTAGGTTCTTATAGCCCAAGTTTGGTTTAGGAATTTTATGCATCATATTATGCCACAGTTTCATTGACTAAGCCAAAAAATAGGGTCTTTCGAGGTATAATAAGCAGCCCCAACTTGAGCAGACTTATGTAAGATAGGTTATGGTAGACATTTAGGAATTGGCCATCCATCGAGTTCTCTTCGAACTAGATTATATTGCTCTATCATTAATAGAAGAGTGTGCTTATAGATTGAGAGTGGGATGAGATAGTGTGATTATAGATTGAGAGTAGTATGAGATATACACATTATGCGTGATGCTGAGCATAGGAGCAAGAGAGTTGAGATAGAGAGATAGATCACTGGATATATATCATATATGGGTGATGATACCCCTTGTATAAATAGGGAAAGGTATGATAAAAAAAGGTGGCACTCACTTTTGTCGTGAAGTTTTGGTTCCTTCTTGTTCATTATAGACTGTGTTTGACTGCTA
>NW_025887166.1:0-1730 GCF_002878395.1 Capsicum annuum
TATTTTAGGGTTTAACTCTCAAGAGACAAGATGAAAATGAGCAAAATGGGCTAAAAAAGGGGTGAAAATCTGTTATAGCTGCTTTTTTTTTTTACCAAATCAATCGACAGGCCCTCAAACTTGTTTCGAAAATTCACTTAGGCCCCTCAACTAAGGTCTGTACCTATCAGGCCCCTAAATCCCCTGAATTTTTATCCAATTGAGTATTTTTTGCCTACATGGCACTGTGCGTGCAGTGTAATCGCGGGAGGCGCGGGAGGAGTATTTTTTTTACTAAATCACGAATAGAAAGATGCCAAGTGGCATTTAGCGCCCCCAAAATAAAAACACTAAAGGCCCCCAAAAAATTTTAATAAAACAAAAAACATTGAGGGACCCAAATTTTTTTTAATAAAATAAATTTTTTAAAAAGAAAAGCCTCCCCACACTACCCTCCCTATCCAATACCCCCTGCTTCATCTTTTCTCCCATTCTTCTTCTTCATTTTTTTTCTTTAATTTAAATTTGTTCATCTACCACTAAAAGCATGCTAAAACCACTTCTAATCTCTAACAAATACCTCTAAATCTGATTTGTAAGCTCCTTAAAGTGTACCCATGCTTTAGAAACAACACTCAACAAAAATAATTTAGAAACCTCACAGTCTGCAAATTCAAACTCAAAGCTCGAATGTTCGTCAATGGAGTTATGTAATGTCTTCTTCACGAGATAACTCTCAAATCAGTACTGACATACTTAGTGATTGATTTACTTCTTTAGCTTTTAACAATGGTATCCAACTTATTTGCAACGCATAACACCTAAATCACTCTTTTCCAAACAGGAACAATCGCAAATATGGGTCTTCATATCACACTTTAAAATCCAGCAATAGGATTTTAATTTGAATTTCTGGATGTTTGTGGGCATCGTCCCAACTGTGTAAATTAAAAAATAAAAAATTGCATTTTGAAGTGAAACTACGGGCCGAAGGTTGTGTGTGAACGACGACATGGGTGGGGTGGGGGCTTTATTTGTGCAGACGATAGGGGATGGAGGGTGACGATGGCTGGGGGGGGGGGGGGGGGGGGGACAGGGGGGGGGGGTGGGGGTTGTGAAGAAGACGACTGAGTATGGGTGGGATGCTTTTTTTCTTTTCTTTTAATTAAGAAATTATTATTAAATAGATAATTAAATAGAAAATATTTTTTGCCACATGTTTTTTTTCTAATTGGTTATTTATGTCACGTAATGCGAGTGTGTTACACACTATATATATTTTGCTGATTGTGTAAAAATGCCCAATTGGATCGAAATTCGGGGGGGTCAGGGGCCTGATAGGTACATATCTTAGTTGAGGGGCCTAGGTGAATTTTTGAAACAAGTTTGAGGGTTTGTCGATGCCTTTGGCCTTTTTTTTAAAGTCCACTCCGGACTTCGACGGGGTGCCGGGATTCGTTCGAAGTCCGACACATGCAAACGAACTATGCAACCATACTAAATTCGACGTTCCAGACGAGTTGACGATATCAAATTTTCAAGAAAACATTATTTTCACAAAGTTCATCCCCGAAATCAAAAACTATAATTTTTCCAAATTGAGGGTGGAAATGAGATTTAAAAGCAGTAAAACCATACCAAACATGCTAACACCCTAAAATCAATATTTTGGATCTGCTGGCGAAGTTGAATTTTCATTCGAGATTGTTTCGATCAAATGTGGGTCCTACACCCATATTCTAATTTTCCAA
>NW_025887167.1:0-1107 GCF_002878395.1 Capsicum annuum
AACAATTTTTGGTACTGTGACCTTGGACGTTTGAATGGTACTCACACCTTACATTAGGATCAAACCAACTTGCATTCGGATCCACTTTGAAAGGCAAAACAGGTTCAATCCATCCTAATTTGACCAATCTCCGTAACAGGCTCGTATAGGATTCTCCAATTGGGGTGAAGTTTTCCCTTGGTCTCTGTTCTCTTGTATAGTCTGCCTGAACATACGGATTACGTGGGGCTTGTAAATTTGGCTGCCGCGGATGAAAACCTTGTGGCGCAGGTGCTCGCCATTGTGGACGCTGAGGAGGTCGGGCATACGCTTGAGCATTAAGAACAGCAGGTTGAGGTGTATAATAATGTTTAGGAGGGCTAGGTTGTCCCTTTTGGACGTGAACCTCAAGGGAGTTCTGTCCTCTTTGGGCATTGCTCGGTCCTGATGCCATCATGGATCCTTCTTCCTTATTTTTCCGATTTCTGAAACTACCTGATCCACTCTGAATGGCTTGTGTAGTGGCTCTGAGGGCGGTTTGGCTCATGATTTTTCCTGATTTGATGCCATTCTCCACCATTTCCCCAATTTTTATTGCTTCGGCGAAAGGTTTACCAACCGCGGCTAGTAAATGATGAAAATAATTGGACTCTTGAGTTTGGAGAAAAACGTCAATCAATTCTTGGTCCTTCAGTGGCGGTTTGACTCTAGATGCCTGTTCTCTCCATTTTATGCAAACTTTCGAAAACTTTCAGATGGTTTTTTCTTCATATTAGCGAGAGAAGTGCGGTCAGGGATAGTATCGAGATTGTATTAAAATTGTTATACAAAATCTTGAGCCATATCATCCTAAACGTCCCAATGGGAGATGTCTTGATCGATAAACCATTCGGAGGCTATTCCCGTCAGACTTTCTCCGAAATAGGCCATAAACAACTCATCTTTCCCTCCTGCTCCTCTAAGTTGATTGCAATACCTTTTTAAGTGGGCCACTAGGTCACCATGACCACTATATTTGTTGAATTTTGGGGTCTTGAACCCTATTGGCAAATGAACATTAGGGAACATACACAGGTCTTTGAAAGAGACGCTTTTGTGTCCTCCCAATCCTTGTATGTTTCTCATACT
>NW_025887168.1:0-1118 GCF_002878395.1 Capsicum annuum
ACAGCACATACTTGAGAAATTGTTATATCCCATTGCCAGATGAATAATTATAATAATTGTTCTGCAGTTCCATGTATTAGTTTGTGACAGTTGAAGGTAGCATAACCAACATCAGCACTTCTTAGGCTACTTCGAGCAGCAGCAGGTTGTATGACTTATGATCAATTCTATCTTAGAAACTAGGAGCCACAGAGTTTCACCATATATATTCTTCTATTGGACATCACGACGTATCTTTGTGAAAGGAAATAAAGGGATACAGAAAATCAACTCAATGGCGCCGCCACTGCATGCTCTTTAAATGGTAAAGCGATTTTGAAATAGTGCTAACCAACAAAAACAGACAAACCAAATTTCTAGATGCAAAGAAAAGAATGCATCTTTCTATCGGTAAGATCACAGATATGAACCTCACATAAAGGGAAAAGAGAAAAAAGAATCAGCGTTTGGCCATCACAAACCCATATGCTTATAAAACACAATCAATTGAGCAACTCAAGCTACGCAGATGTGATTAATTTTGAAGGAAAAGCTTGTTTCCACACGACATTACTGATTAGTGAAAGCAATGATTCTACTAAATTTCATTGAATACTCCATTGATTACCCCCCTCTAGATCCCAAACTAGCTAAAGTTATATTATTATGAATCCTTAAATAATTCCAGAACTTTTTGCTTACTAAACGCGAAAAAGTAGGGAACTGAGTAGAGCACAACAACAACAACAACAACAACAACATACCCAGTGTATCCGCACAAAGTGGGGTCTGGGGAGGGTAAGATGTACGCAGTCCATATCGCTACCTCCGAAGAAGTAGAGAGGCTGTTTCCAATAGACCCCCGGCTCAAGATAAGGAATAATAAACAAGTGGATGGATGAAGTAACAAAATAAGGCGTAAGAAATGAATTGAGTAGAGCACAATGATCAAAATTCATACCCAAGGGTGCACTATTTTATTTAAATATGGATAGTTAAGATATATCCCTTTATCAAGACAAGCCACAAATTGGGACATAAACTGAAAAGGGAAAAAGAAAAAAACACGAACTGAAGCTAGTGACCTAGGGGTTTTGGGGAGGAAGAGATGGGTGGTTGAGCTTATTGTACAAGAATAA
>NW_025887169.1:0-2269 GCF_002878395.1 Capsicum annuum
GAAATGGTTTTGAATTAGTTTTAGAATAATGGCATTATTTTATCCTCTTATCCCTATGTTACATGTTAGCGCTCAACCTACTAACTTTCTCCATGCATTGTATCCCCATGCGATGCAGGACACGAAGAAACTTCTACTTTTCCTAGGCAGTGATAGGATTTTAGAGTGTCACAGTTAGCTTGAAGTATTGAGATTCCATTCTTCGAAAGAGATCTTCGTTTCATAGTTTAGCTATTCTCTTATGTCATAGACTATTTATATGGTTTCTTTTGGCTATCGTCGGGGGCATATCCCCACTGAGATTATATTCAAATTTGTCGTAAAGGCTTTATGGATTACTGTGGATTGGTATGTGTTTAAATTCTTAAATTCTTTTTTGAGTTTCCTATCTTTTTAGATGGTCGAAATTTATCCACATCTAGTTATATTGTGTTCTGTTTGGCTAGACAAAAGGGGTGGTCTCCGATCCTCGGTAGACTTAAGATAGCCATAACCGCCAGGCCCTAGTTCAGGTCGTGACACCAGGTGCCGAGTATGGACATGCTATATGTAGTTTTGCTTATGAGAAGCTAACTGCAAGGGACCAGGTCCCTGTATATTCATGGTACAGTACAATTGGAATGCGTGTTTGCACAGTTTTATCTTCTTGTGGAAAAAACTTGCAAGTGTTACTTGTGCCAATTAGGACACCTGGTCCAATGAGGTTTCCGCCCTAATCATCACCCAGCTATAAAATGAAAAAGAGGCTTATTCATCAAATAGTTTTTTGTAAATTCAAAGAGTGAATAAAGGGAAAAGGAAAAAACCCAAGTTTATATCAAGTCCTTATTTTTTTTGTCCTAAATTAGAGAGTATCTTTAGTTAGTACTGATTTGTAATCGAACTACTCATTCTATAAGAGTATTGTTTTCTTTTGTTTAGAGAAGTGCTTAGGTAGAGCTGTCTAAGCTTGTTGTTGGTTAGAGTTAACTAGGTTTGTAGGGTCCTTGGAAGAATTTCCAAGATGAGCTTGTAGTAGAATTATTACAAGTGAAAAGAGCCTAGAGTTAGGCTAAAATTGAGTCTGTAATCAAGAGGTTGATTATAATGGATTTCGTTGGTGCTTGTGAGGTCAAGCTGTGGTTTCCCTTTCTTGAGCAAGGGGGTTTCAATGTAAAAATCTTGTGTTTTTACTCATCCTGCACTATTTTTTATTCCTGGATACTTTACTGTATTTTGCCTGTGATTGACTTTGAGGGACCTGGTCCCTTATTGTGTGGTGCAACTCTCTGGGTTTCAACAATTGGTATCAGAGGTAGGTCACTGAAAAAATTTCACACCTAGAGTGTCTTGGCTATCGTAGCTACTCCACCTAACCTAGAATAAGGGCAATCTACCACTAGACCACCTAGATTTAATGGACAGTATTATAGGTGGTGAAAAACCAGGATGTTTGATTTCATTATGGCTGAGGATAGTGAACGTATGGATATAATTCTTAATGGTCCTCGTATTCTAGTTAAAAAGGTCAAAGAAGGAGAAATGAAAAGAATGGTAGTAAAATATAGGAGAGAATATGACGATGAAGATAGCAGGAACATTGAGATAAACTACAAAGCCAAGAAATTGTTAGTCTATGGCATAGGGCCTGATGAATATAACCAGATCTCATTTGGTGAAAATGCCAAAGATATTTAGGATTTCTTGAGGACTGTTCATGAAGGCACTATTGATGTGAAGGATTCTAAGGTAGACATGCTGACTACTCAGTATGAAACCTTCACCATGAAAGTAAGAGAAACCATCCAAGACATGCATACAAAACTCACTTCTATCACTAATAAGCTTTACTGGTTGGGAGAAATGATTCCCTTGTACAAACAAGTAAGAAAAATTCTTGGTATTCTTCCTAAGTCCTGGGAAATCAAAGAAGATGCTATAACTAAAGTCAGAAACCTAAAGACCCTCACCATGAATGAGCTGATTGGAAATTTAAAATCCCATAAGCTCAAGAAACAATAAGGTATGGAGAAGAATGATACAAAAAAAGGAAAAATCTCTGGTATTAAAATCTTACAAATTTGATTTAGAAAAGGAGGACACTGATGTTGCCTATTTGGCAAAGAGAATAGTTAGAGCTATGAGACAAAATAGCCAGTTTCAAACAAGTAGGAGTAGCAGCAAAAAGGAAGGCACTGTAGAAGTTTTTCATAGATGTGGAAGTCCTGAACATTTTATTCAGGATTGTCCAATGCACAAAATGGACTTTTGGGATCATTACAACACTGGA
>NW_025887170.1:0-3042 GCF_002878395.1 Capsicum annuum
ATGTATATATATTGTAGTATATTTTATTTAAAGTAGTACATATACATTGAATAGAGCGTATATGTGTGAATATATCTTCTATAGACATGTATATTTAACGTATATATGTGTATATGTTTTATAAATTAGTATATAACTATATATATATATATTGTAATGTATATATATTGTAGTATATTTTATTTAAAGTAGTACATATACATTGAATAAAGGGTATATATGTGAATATGTGAATATATCTTCTATATATGTGAATATATAGAATATATTTAATGTATACATGTGTATATGTTTTATAAATTAGTATATAACTATATATAACTATATATATATATATATATATTGTAATGTATATATATTGTAGAATATTTTATTTAAAGTAGTACATATACAATGAGTAGAGCGTATATATGTGAATATATATTCTATAGACGTGTATATTTAACGTATACATGTTATATGTTTTATAAATTAGTATAAAACTATATATATATATTGTAGTATATTTTATTTAAAGTAGTACATATACATTAAATGGTGTGTATATATGTATAATTGTGTATATGTGTATATATTTTTTAAATTCTAATGTAGTATATACTATATATATAGTGTATATATATTGTTTAACGTATTTAAAATGTATATAGGTGGGTATATATAGTGTATATTGGAATTTATTTATTTTTATTTTTGACCGGGTTTGATCGTATTTTTAACTGGGTTTGACCGGGTTTAAGTGGGTTTGACCGGGTTAGGGCTATTTTTAAAAATTTTACTGTTGAGCATGGACTGGCTCGACCCACTTAACCCCAACCCAGCCCGGCCCGGCCTACAACTCGAATAAATTTAATGGGCCGGTTCTAGGTTGACCCGACCCGGCCCACGTAACACCCTTACTTCAAATCAATCAAGTGTAGTTACTTGAGAAGTGAATTAGTGACTTGAAAATGATTTAGTGTAGTTACTTGAAAGATGAAATTGTGCTTTGACATTAGTAAAGTGTAATCATTTGAAAATGTGAATTCATGACTTGAAATTGGTGCACCTCCTCCTGTAGAAGAAGATATTGATGCAGATTTGATTGGTCTAATTTCTGGAGATAAGGACATGCTTGGTAGAGTGTTTATCGAGCCTGATGGATCTTCGTAAGTTTATTTTTCAATTGATAGGTTTATTTTTTATTAATAAAATATTCAAGCTTACATACTTATTATGTTATTTATAGGTGGTATCCTGCGTCAAAAGAAGTTAATGAGGCTGTAAGGGAGACCGTTAATGAGGCTACATGGGAGAGCGTTATGAGACTTTTTACATATCCTTGGCACGAGTGGTGGGACATTCCAATAGTCTCTAAACAAGCCATGTTTCAAGAGTTTAAGGTATATTAGATTTAATTATTATTTAGTTAACTTTAATATATATATATATATATATATATATATATACTAGTCATATAAAATCATATAACACTAGTCAATTGATTTTCAGACAATGTGTTGTTGGTTGGCAAAGCACGATCAGGCCATTTCTATAATTTTTTAGAGACAGGCTGCTATGTCACATCAAATTACTCATCTTAGACGTGCCTTGACACAGGTCGTTGCTCCTGATTCAAGTAGCGAAGAGGAAACAAAGAGTGATGAGGAGTTTGTTGGGGCTACTCCTTAGTGTTGTGTTGTTGGACTTGACTTTTAGATAATTTTTAGATATTTTTGAACTTAGCTTTTAATTTAGTAAAAAATCTTTAGGAGTGTTTAAGTATTTTGAATGTTGTTGGATTCATTGTTTAATTATTGTTGATTTGAATTGCTTAAATGATTTGTTGATGCAGTGTGTTGTATGATTATTGTAATAATGTGTGTTGTATGAGGGATGTATATATTGAATTGCATTTTTATTTAGCAGATGGGATGCAAAAAATGCAGATTTCTGCATTAAAAAAAATGCAGAAAAGCAATGATGGCCGTCGCTTTTTTATTCATTATGAAGAACAAAAAGCGACGACCAACGTCGCTTTTTTATTTATTATGAAGAACAAAAAGCGACGATGGCCGTCGCTTTTTATTCATTATGAAGAACAAAAAGCGACGACCAACGTCGCTTTTTATTCGTTATGAAGAACAAAAAGCGATGACCAATGTCGCTTTTTTTTTTAAAATATATTTTATTTTTTTCAAATTACGACGGACAGTGTCAATTTTTATGAAAAAAATATTTTTTTCAATAAAACGATGTTGTTTGTTCATCATGTGTTGAACAAAAAGCGACGTTGTGTTACAAAAAGTGACACACAACGTCTCTTTATTCAAAAGTAACTAAAAAAAATTCTATAAGCGACACTGTCCGTCGTAATTAAGTGACATAGGCCGTCGTTTTCAAAAAAACAACACCCCTTTTTTAGACAAAAAAAAAACGATGGATTTTCATTGCTTTTTGACATTTTTAGTAGTGGAACCGTGATGGTCCGAGCGCCCTTCTCTATCTGGCAATCATACACACTTTTATATAATTTGAAGAAAAATGTGAAAAGATAAAACAATACGGAATCATGATCAATTGAACAATCGGGTATGGAAACCATAAACCTCTAACAACGTCTAACATCAGTCTGCGAAATCTCTAACAACTGGAAATAACATTTGTCTGAAATCTGAGACAAGGCCCCCAGACAGACCATGAATCAAAATAAAATAACACTAACAATTTTCATAACCAGGCCTCCCGAAGTAAGGGAGGCTCACCAGATGCGAACTTCTGACAAGTCAATCTATTGTTTAACGGGACCCCAGGACTGCATCTCAAAATACTGAAATATAGGGGGTCAATACAGATGTACTGGTATGTGAAACAACTCAAAATAACATATTTTTATACAAAATAGATGAGAGCATTTCATAAAAACACTGATCACATATGTAAGTAAAATAGATGGGCATACTTTAATAATTTCAAACAATTCTTGACAACCTTGACTCACTCTTTATTATTCTTCGAGCTAGTTAGTACACCCTACAATTTTGAAATTCCATGAGCTATGTG
>NW_025887171.1:0-9414 GCF_002878395.1 Capsicum annuum
ATTCAGTTCAGTAGTACAGATTTAGTACTATTAGATACAGTCAATGCTTATCAATTATTAATAGACTTCAAGATCACCCATTATCTAGGACTGATCTTAACTCTGATTAATCAGTATCAGAAGCATTAGATTTAAAGATGACCCGCTAGATAGGACTGATCTTAGACTAAGTTAAATCATCCTGATTATCAGTATACTTATGATCACCTGCTAGATAGGACTGAACTCATATTTAGTTACTCTAAGTAGAAGGAACTCAGATAGTTCCATCAAAACTTAGACTGTCAGATACAGTCGCTTAGTTTTAGTTACATCGGTTAGGCCGATCATCACAGTTATATCAGTTATATCAGTTTTCTAAACTCATGTATCAGACATATCAGTCATTAGAATTCATGATATCAGTATTTAACTTTAGGGCTGTCAAACACAGTCAACCAGACCAGTTCTTCATAATTCTATCTATCAGAAATAGTCGATCATCTATTCAGTATCTCAGTATCTGTACACTCATGTTGTCAGTATTCAGACTCAGTAGTCAGTATCTCCACGAGTTTAGTTACAGTTATGTATACATTTATGTATTCTTACGTTCATATTAGTCAGCATTGTTCATGCATATAACCCTTCACATTTAGCCTACCTCACTTGTATACTTAGTACATTCAAACGTACTGACACATTTATGCTATGGTTCTTTCTCTTAGGTTTCACCATAGGTTTAGAGGTACGACCTTCAGATTAGCAGTAGCATTCTAGTGTTTAGAGTTTGTAGTGAGTCCTTCTCATTTGAGGATGATATGATTATTGCTACATTTACTATTCAGTTGCTAGATAGAGTTAGTTAGAGACACATTCCTTCAACTCCTTATTCAGTTCAGTTAGAGGCTTTCAAACTAAATATCATATTAGATATTCAGATCTCATTATTTTCAATATTTATGACTTGTTTTTGGTATTGTTATACCTTTTTTAGACATTTTGTTATCAGACGTTTATTCAGTCGAACCTTATGGCCTTTCATGTTCATGTTTGTACATTTTATGATATATTATGTAGTATACAGATACAGATATTAGTCATACGTTAGCTTATGGTCATTTGGGGTCATGAGCACGGTGTAGCATTCTGGTTTAAAAAAATGAGGTGTTACAAACTTGGTATCAGAGCCTAAGGTTCAATAGAGTCCTAGGAAGTCTGAAAGCCGGATCAAGTAGATTCTTGTACATGCGTGTGTTATGGAACATACTTATGTGCAGGAGGATTTGAGATGTTTTAGGAATAGTTTCCCTTCTTTCATGTCTCAGATCATGCTATAGAAAGAGTCAATAAGAAAACTCGTGTAGATTATCATCATTCTTTAGTTATGTCAACTTTACCTTACTTTTAAGCTAACTGAAGTAGTGAAGTTCAAGTCCTACAGATAAGGCTTTCTCAAATAGTCCCTATAGATAGCTATGGGATTTTCCTCATGCTCAACAGTATCCCATCAGGTTAGTTATGTCCCAAAGTTGCACGGATCTCATTCATGATCATGAGAACTCATTCTCAAACACATATTTATATATGCCAGCAGATCACTTCTCAAAATCCTATGATAGCATATGACTAGAGTTAGAAGCTTGAAACCCAGGATTTTAGTAGTAGTAGAGTTGGGATAGTGATATCCAGATTGAATAGACTATGTATTCATAAGGAAAGTTGTGCCAGGATGAATCAGTAGGCTTGAATAGTGCGAGTTAGAAATTTAAGTTTATTGACTCGAAATTAAGCATGAAGGTGTGAATGTGATACTAGTAGTATGTGAGAGAAACAGGGGCAGATGATGTGTTTAGTAAGGTGAGCATGTGTTAATCAGAGTGTAAGTATGTGATGATGATGGCATTTTAGTTCAGAGATTAGTTTAGTGTTCACAAACGTATGATGATGGCTTAAATCTAAGGGGGAGTTAATAGATCAAGTAATCAATTCAGGCTCTCAGATTCTAATAGCAGTGCCAGTATATACAGAAAAGAAATTAGGGGAGGCGATTCTCGACCCATCCTTATCTCAGCATAAGGATTCGTACTTCAGTCAGTATAGTGCCTATGTATGCTTCATGTCTTAGATTCCATGAATAGAACTTATGTTCACACGCATTCGATATAATCGTGTGCACTTTCAATTCCAGTATAGGGAGTTCAATTTTAGATCACTCAGTGTTACAAATCATGTTCCATGAACTTAGAAATTCCATACTCAGGTCATGCAGCTCTTGACTCATGCATACGTATCATGCTCCCCAGTATAGTCAGTTTCCATGACTAATGCTACGCCCTCAATAATCAGATAAATTTATACTATATCATGTATATACTTAGTTCTGACCTTTTTAGTAAATCCATGTTGTTGGTATTTTATTCCTCGGGTTTCAGTGATGTGTCAAGTTCAGCCAGTATCCATTCATGTTCCAGGCTTTCCTGATTTAACCTTTCATAAGTTCTCATTATGAGAATAGTGTAGTGTTGAGAAATTTCTTATATGGGAGAGAGTTAATATTTCATGTTAAGAGTAGATTATTGCATGCATTATTTATACGAGGGTGTAGATATGAAGATAGTCTGGAATATCCTGTTAGTATGAAAGCAAAGGGCTAGCAAGAGGTAATATTTGGATATTTGAAAGTTTAGAGTGTGAATGTATATTCAGACCCTTGACTTATGTCAACTTTTATTGTGCAACTATCAAAACTCAGTTTCTATCTCAGTTATAATTTAGTACTTAGTAATTAGTGTTCAGTCTCAGAATTAAGCACTTCAGTATCAGTTTAAACCTCAGTTTTACTATTCAGTTATCAGGACCCAACATTTAGATCCAGTATGGATCCCCGTTACATTCTTAAGTTATAGTGTCAGTTGTAGGTCAGTATTCAGCTCAGAAATTCAGTTCATTTTTAGACTTGCTTGCCCATAGTGTATAATTATTAGCTACTCAGTTATAGGTATTTCAATACCTTAGTCTATGGAATGTTTCCAAATTATGTAGTATGTTTGGCCCTGTATTTTTAGATAGTTTAGCTTTTATGAAATCCATGATTAGTTACCTCATGTTACCAAGTCAATCCCTTATCATATGTATAATACTTTATGGCCTAAGCCCAGCTACTCATATTAAGTGTAATTCTCTATTGCATACCCAACGTTCAGTTACTAGTTACTCAGTTAATCAGATAAGTCAGTATGTCTATGCATTCGTGCATCACCCTTCAGTTCTACATCTCAGATAATCAATCACGATTTTGTACCTAGGTACCTTGTGCATCACCTCAACTTCATTAGTATCTCAGCAACGTTAGTCCAACATCCTTCAAGGGATATACCATTCCAAGGGAGAGATACCCCACTTTGAATTAATGCTCTCACGCCTTAGATCCTTCTATTTCTCCTTGCATAACAGATTTAGTCTTGAATAGAGGGTACTCATAAGTTGACCTTCAAGTTAGACCTCAACTGTAGGTCAACTATTCAGAGGTTCAGTTTAGTTCATGATGTTCAGTCCATATGTCATATAACAGAATTAGTTATGTTCTTATGTTTCGGTTCAATCTTAGTGCCTTTACCATTGCATGTTCAGTCGCATGTTCGTGAGTCGGTTCAGTCATGTATTTATGCATCAAATATGCATGGTCAGCTTATCAGTACTTTCAGTTATGCATTAATGTATCATGTCAGTCATAAAATCATGCATCAAATATGCATGGATTCAACTTATCAGTTAAGCATCAGATATGTATTTTTAGTTTGAGAAACTCAATTTATCGGAACACTCAGTCCTACATTCATAAATAAGCTACCCATGCATAAGATATGCATGTATAGTATGATATGCTCAGTTTTTAGTCATGTCATCCATGAAATCATGATCAGTCATTCATGCTATATATGCATCATTTTATCTTTTCTCCCCTTTCAAGTAGTCATCATTTGAGGATGAATGTTTCTAAAAGGGGAGATATTTTAATACCCTGAAAAATCCAAAACACTATTAGAGCCATTTACCAAGATCATGGTTATTTTATAGTTTTATGAGTAAGTTAGATGTGTATTGAGGCTTCAAATAACTCCCAAATATCAGACGAATCAAAACATTCCTTACCGATTGAATTCTTGAGAAGGATATTGGTATAGTCAATTTCAAACGAGCATATATCTCATTACTTGGAATTTTTGAGCTCATCAACTATCAACAAATATATAATTGAATTAGCTTTTCAACGATACCAATTTCGCCTAAATCCGTTATCGGAGCAAAGAGTTATTTCTTTTTACTCCAGCATGTCAGGCTGGAAATAGTGTGATGACATTCGTAGTAGCTTACCACATTTGTCACGCCCTATCACGAAGGTCACCAGCCTTAGGCAAAAACCAGCTCCTAAGTGATGACATTCGTGGTAGCTTACCATATTTTTGACGCCATGTCACAAAGGTCGTCAGCCTTAGGCAGAATCCAACTTCTGTGTGAAGACATTTTTGATGGCTTACCATATTTTTGATGCCTTTTAACAAATGTCGTCAGCTATTATTTTTAGGCACTAAGAATTTATTTCATAAGGGTATTTGGTCTTTTCCCTTCACTTCCCACGACTTATAACCCTAAAGAGGAGTAATTTTTCCCATTTATCTTCAGTTAAGCTTCTCAAAAACTCTCTCATACACTTTTAACCACTAGATTAGGGTTTCCTCTAAAGATCATCTCCTCAAGAACAAGAATATTCTCTCCCTAAGGGGTTAAACCCTAGTCAAGAAAAAATCAATTGCAAGCCTAAGGATTTCTTCAAGAACCTTCAAGAAACATTAGATATCTTTTAAGATCAAGCTTTAAGGTATGCGTGTGTTCATTCATGAACTCGTTTTTTCCATAAAGTTCAAGAACCGTTTTCTAAAACTATATATTATGGTTTTCATGTTATGAATGGATTGTTGATCATGTTTATGTGCTGAATGATTCCAAGATAGAGTCTTTATGTATTATTATGAATCTATGACATCATATGAGTTGAAAATATGTAAGTTTAATTATTTATGATGAGTAATTGTATGGTTTACACCTATGCCTATGTTGTGCATGTAAGGTGATTGATAAAATACCCAAGAGACTAGAAATCATGCATTTTAGCTAAATTATGACTAAGGAAAGGATTCATGATAGGCCTCTATGATTCAATGTCATCCATGTTGATAGTGTATCTTGTGAACACTGTTGGATTACTTATGAACTAGTGTTATGGAATTATGCTATGCTTACTTGCAAAACCCACTCATGTAAAAGATGTAGAATACCCATGTACTTCATGAAATTTGCCAAGTTATCATATTATGGATTATGGTTGTAATATATAATGAGCATGGTATTGAACACTATGCAAGTATATACTTGTTTTATGAAATCTCCTTCCATGAAATAGATTGTTGAGAACCGTGCTTAGTATGAAATCCCTTGTTAATGGTATTGTGGATTATGGACTCTAATCTTATGATCAAGTAAGTCATGTGTGTCAGTTTTTCTTCCATCGAATCCTAGGGGTACTTGTAACTAAAAAATATAGCTCTATGCCTAGAGCCATGTCATGTTTTCATGATACTCTAAGTCAAGCCATGATCTATAGAAATCAGTCCGTCATGTGACTCAGGAAACCTCAGTAATCTTAACAGTTCAGTATTCTCACTAATCACAGTGCTCAGTAACCTCAGTAATCACAGTAAATCTCAATAACTTTAGTACTCTTAATCAGTCCACAGAAAGTACATTCCATCAGTCATCGGAATCTAGTAAACTTAGTGTAGCTCCGCTAAATAATACCACTAGTATCAGTCTAGTTAATAAGTATCAGTTCAGCTAATAAGTTCAGTTCAATTATTCAGTTCAGCCCAGTTGTTTAGTTTAGTGTCTTTCAGATGGGGGTAGGATTCAGCACCGAGTGAGCCTAGGGATGGTGACTGACCCCCTAGATAAGGACTGAGATCCTTAGAAGCAATCCTTAAGTTACAGAACTATGTAGCCAGCATTGGTACGAGATGTCACTCGTTATCTAGGACTGACATACTCAGGGGTCACCTGTTAGTACATTTATATATATAGGACTAATCCCAGTTATCACCTACTAGATTAGGACTGACTCCATAATAGATGTCTTTACTAGTGGTATGGTACTGATACCCTTCAAATTAGGGCAGAGATTGGATCCCAGTCAGCTTAGCTTAGGTATGTTGATTAGATCAATACATCCCATAGTTTTAGGTACAGATTCAGGAATGTCAAATACAATTAATTCAGTTAAGTAGTACAGATTCACTACTATTAGAAACAATCAATTCTTATCAATTATAAATAGACTTCAAGATCACCCATTAGATAGGGATGATCTTAACTCTAATTAATCAGTATCAGAATCAATAGATTTAAAGATCACCTGCTTGATAGGACTGATCTTAGACTAAGTAAAATAATCTTGATGATCAGTATACTCATGATCACCCGCTAGATAGGACTGATCTCAGATTTAGTTATTCCTAGAAGAATGGAACTCAGATAGTTCCATCAGAAGTTAGACTATTAGATACAGTCGCTCAGTATCAGTTATATCGGTTAGGCCGATCATCACAGTTATATCAATTATATCAATTTTCTAAACTCATGTATCAGTCATATGAATTATTAAAATTCATGATATCAGTATTCAGCTTCAAGACTATCAGACATAATCAACCAGACTGGTTCTTTATAATTTGAACTATTAGAAATAGTCATAAATCTATTCAGTATCTTAGTATCAGTATACTCATGTTGTCAGTATTCAGAATTAGTAGTCACTATCCCCATGAGTTCAGTTACAGTTATATATGCATGTATGTATTCTCACATTCATATTAGTCAGCATTGGTCATGCATATAACCCTTCGCATTTAGCCTACCTCAGTCATATACCTAGTACATTCAGACATACAGACACATTTGTGCTATGGTGCTTTCTCTTATGTTTCACTATAGGTTCATAGGTACAAGCTCCAAATCTGTAGTAGCATTCCAATGTTTAGATTTTACAGTAAGTCCTTCTCATTTGAGGACAATATGATTATTGCTATATTTACAATTCAGTTGCTAGATAGAGTTAGTTGGAGACATGTTCCTTTAACTCCTTGTTCAGTTCAGTTAGAGGTTTTTAGGCTATATGTCAGATTAGATATTCAAATCCCATTATTTTCAATACTTATGACTTATTTTTGGTATTGTTATACCTTTTTCAGATATTTTATTATTAGACATTTATTAAGTTCGAACTTTATGGCCTTCAATGTTCATGTTTCTGTATATTATGATATATTATGCAGTATACAGGTAAAAATATTAGTCATGGGTTAGCTTGTTGTCCTTCGGGGTTATGAGCACCGTGTACCATTTCAGTTTAGAAAATTGAGCTGTTACAAACTTGATATTAGAGCGTACGGTTCAATAGAGTCCTAGGAATTCTGAAAGCCGTATCTAGTAGAGTCTTGTACATGCGTGTGTTGTGCACCCCACTTATGTGCAGGAGTCTATGAGATGTTTTAGGAACAGTTTCCCTTCATTCATATCTTAGATCATGCTATCGAAAGGTTCTCTAAGAAAACTCATGTAGATTATCATCATGCTTTAGTCATGTCAACTTTACCTTACTTTCAAGTTAACAGAAGTTGTGAAGCTCAAGTCCTACATATAGGGCTTTCTCAAATAGTCCCTACAGATAGCTATGTGATTTCTCTCATGCTCAACAGCATCCCAAAGTTGTATGGATATTATTCATGATCATGAGAACTCTTTCTAGAACCCAAATTTAGATATGCTAGTAGATCACTTCTCAAAATCCTATGATAGCATATGACTAGAGTTAGAAGCATGAACCTAGAAGTTTAGCAGTAGTAGAGTTGGGATAGTGATATCCAGATAGAATAGACTATGTATTCATGAAGATTGTTGTTCTAGAATAAATTAGTAGGCTTGAATAGTGTGAGTTAGAAATTTAAGTTTATTGACTCGAAATTAAGTATGAAGGTATAAATGTGATACTAGTAGTATTTGAGAGAAACAGGGGTAGATGATGTGTTTAGTAAGGAGAGCATGTGTTAATTAGAGTGTAAGTATGCGATGATGATCGCAGTTTAGTTCAGATATTAGTTTAGTGTTCACAGGCGTATGATTATGGCTTAAATCTAAGGGAAAATTAATAGATCAAGTAACTAATTCAGGCTCCCAGATTCCAATAGCAGTGCCAGTATGTACATAAGAGAAATTTGGGAAGGCGATTCGCGACCCATCCTTATCTCAGTGTAAAGCTTCGTACTTTAGTCAGCATAGTTCCTATGTATTCTTCATGTCTAAGATTCCATGAATACAACTTATGTTCACACGCATTCCATGGAATCTTGTGCATTTTAAGTTCCTAGTATAGGGAGTTCAGTTCTAGATAACTGAGTGTTACAAATCATGTTCCGTGAACTCAGAAATTCCATACTCAGGTCATGCAGCTCATGACTCATGTACACGTATCATGCTCCCCAGTATAGTCAGTTTCCATGACTAGTGCTACGCCCTCACTAATTAGAAAAATTCAGAACATATCATGTATATATTCAGTTCTGACCTTTTTAGTAAATCCATGTTGTTGATATTTTATTCCTCAGGTTTCAGTCATGTGTCAAGTTTAGTCAGTATCCATTCATGTTTTAGGCTTTCGTGATTTAACCCTTCATGAGCTCTCATTACGAGAATAGTGTAGTGTTGAGAAATTTCTTATATGGCAGAGAGTTAATATTTCTTGTTAAGAGTAGATTATTGCATAGATGTTTTATATGAGAGTGTAGATACAAAGATAGGCTTGAATATCCTGTTAGTAAGCAAGCAAAGGGCTAGCAAGAGGTAATATTTAGAAATTTTGAAAGTTCAGAGTGTAAATGTATATTTAGACCCTTGACTTATGTCAACCTTCATTGTGCAACTATCAAAACTCAATTTCTATCTCAGTTACAGTTTAGTACTCAGTAATTAGTGTTCAGTCTTTGAATTAAGCACGTCAGTATCAGTTTAAACCTCAGTTTCACTATTCAGTTATCAGGACCCAGCATTTAGATCCAGTATAGATCCCCGTTACAGTCTTAAGTTATAGTGTCAGCTTTAGGTCAGTATTCAACACAAAAATTCAGTTCAGTTTTAGATATTCTTGACCATAGCATATAGTTATCAGCTAGTCACTTATAGGTATTTCAATACCTCAGTCTATGAATTTTTTCCAAATCATGTAATATATTTGGTCCTGTATTTTCAGACAGTATAGCTTTTATGAAATCCATGATCCGTTACCTCATGTTTCCCAGTCAGTCCCTTAACATATGTATAGAAATT